>NC_136520.1:7886475-7933975 GCF_053919585.1 Euprymna scolopes | reverse complement strand
ACACTTTATATTATAAAAATTAATAACTGCTAATGTAAACTATTTTAAGAATATCATTGAATCGATAGATAAAGAGATAGATAGTCAGATAGATCGATCATAACTGATTAACACGTACATTAAATCTGTTGCCAAGGCCGCTGGAAAAATGGTAGGCTCAATTCTCTATCTATATAAGAGCCAGGTACGTCCAAGGTTGACAAACTGTTGCCACATTTGGTCAGGCGCTTCTAGAAAAGACTTGTCCTGCCTTGATAGAGTTCAAAATAGACTCCGTGGCCTCGTAGGATATGTCCTTTTCTCTTCTCTGCAAACTCTATCTCACAGAGATGTTGCGAGTTTGTCTCTGCTTTATCCTTATTTTCATGGCAAGTGCTCCACTGAGATTAATTCACTCGTCTAGCTGAAAACACTTTCAATAATTCCCCTTACTTTTTATCTGTGCCTAAACATAAACGTAAATTCCATGAAAAAAGCTTCTTTCTTAGAACTGCACGCCTGTGGAACTATCTTCCGTTCTCCTGCTTTCCAGCTATCTATAATCTGGTTGTCTTCAAGTCGAACGTAAACAAGTTTTTGATGAGCCGTTCCACTTAGGTTAACAAATTCACCGAATTTCTATTACTAACAATTACTATATTGTCCAATTGACTACTGTCACTCTTTAATTGTCTACTGTACACTCTTAACCCTTATCCTTTAGTTGTCTTTGGGCCTTAATAAGTAGTGATGCCTCTGTAAAAAAATAACATTTAACAATGTTATTATCTAACACGTCGCTTGATATGTCTTGTCCTTGAGTCATTAGGATTTAAAGTTCTTCTTGATAAGCTCTCTGGTGCCTATAATCATTGTGATAATTGATATCTTCCTAACACGTCGCTTGATATGTCTTGCCCTTGAGTCATTAGGCTTTAAAGTTTTTCTTGATAAGCTCTCTGGTGCCTATAATCATTGTGATAATTGATATCTTCCTAAGATTCCTGTTTCTCTTCATATCATATATGAGGCCGTTTCTCTCTTTCAGCTCTGTTCAGACCTCCACCATGAAGGACATTCATTTCAACAAAGGTTGCTTCTCTAGCTGTCTTATTCCATACGAGCACTTTAGCCCTACTATGTAGTGCTCATAATTTCATATGCATATGTATATATATGCTAAAAATTTATACTCATGTCCAGGTAACCTACATCTAAAATTTCAAATTTTTAGATCCAAAAGTGGTGTAGGAGTTTGGTAGAGTCTGCAAAGGTCAACTCTTTCAACGTTTACTTATTATTATTCGCAGAAAAAAACTGATTTAAAAGCTTGCTGCATGTCTGAATATCTTTTATGTAAAATTTCAAATATGGCTGAGTAATATGGTAAATACGACAGAGGTCAAATGTTTTAAACTTTGACCTCAATTTTGACAATTTTATGTTTTGGCTCAAATCAAATTAAAACAAAGTTTGATCCATATTCATGTAACCTATATCTAAAATGTTATGTCTTTAGGCCCAAAATTGGATGAGGTGTTTTGTTGAGTTTTCAAAGGTCAAATCGTTCAATTTTGACTCCTTGGCAGCAACATTTCCGGCCGAAAAACAATTAAAAAGATTTTCTCAAATGCCAGTACCTCTTTTATGTCAAATCCCGAGTATGTAAACTTAAAATTTATAGAGTAGTTTGGAGGAGAAACGTACACACAGACAAGCACACACACAGACAATTTTACTTTTATAGATATACTAGCGGGGGGTACCCGGCAATGCCCGGGTGTTTGGAGGTGTGTGTGGTGTTAAAAAAAGAACCCGGGGGGGGGATCGAACCCGCAGCCCTGAGGCGAAGTTTGAAAATAAAATCGGCCAGCCAGAATAAGTTAGTGAAAGATGTTTGAATTTATTTAAGAACCAAATTTACAGGTGCGCGGCCGGAAGTCGTCGAACGTTACGACGACGACGTAGGTGTTTTTGTTATTAGCGAAGTAAAAACAAGAAAACAATGTTAACACTAAGCGAGAAAAAACACAAAAAAACTAACGTAAGGCAAAGGAACGATGAAAACAGAAAACGAACACGTGAAAATTGGCTTAAATAAGCCTGTTTGGATATTAAAATTTTAAAAAAATCGAAAAAAAAACAAACATCTCAAACCACGATTCTAACCCAAAACGTTTAGATAATGAACCAAGGTCTTAACCAACTGAGCTAACGCGGCGTACATGAAATTTGTTCTGTTTTTCAACTATTTAAAGTAAATCAGGTCACGATGTCATCTGACGCATGCGTAGAATCGGTCATTGTCACGAGAGGACCGTTTTTGTTGCCCCCCTGTTGAAAATTGTCGATTTCGGGGTGAAAAAGTTAACGTTTTTGGCCAATTTTTCGAGATTTTTCGAGCAAAGGATTGACCTTCCATATGATTCCTCGTTTGTGAATTTTCGTCGCGTCTGTCAAAAGTTTTTAGCAGACATCCAAACATACACACAAACATACATACATAACTTTTCGCTTTTATATATATATATATATATATATATATATATATATATATATATATATATATAGAGAGAGAGAGAGAGAGAGAGAGAGAGAGAGAGAGATTAATTTCTGTGTACGGTTTGACAGCAGCATTTTAAAGGTAGGTTGCTCTAGGGATTACATAGTCGTAATATATGGTGTATCCTTCACTTCTTTCAGGTTTATGTTACCAGGACTTGCTGCTACATTCGATGTTTAGTTTTTTTTGCAGATATTAAAGTGAAGGTACTTTCATACACCATCATGTTTCGCTTTGTAGTAGCCGTCTGCCAAAAGAACCTTGATACGTGCGCTCTTTATACGCTTATACATGTGTTAGACTACCCCTGACCCGTTGGGTCAGTATGTTATATTAGCTATGGAATTAATGTATGAGCGTGACACTTGTGACGTAAAGAAAATAGGTTTTTTTTGACATAGCAGAAACATTTCTATGAAAGTATATTAAAAGGAAAAAAGAATATAGATAGATTTCTATGAGTCGTTCTGTTTATTATTATTGATTATTTTTGAAAAAAAAAATAACAGTTACTGAATTATAAGTTGTTGGCCATACTTATAGGTAAATGTGCACTGAACAGATACCATAATACTTATTATAGATAAATTCAAATTTTTATATATCTGCTATTTTTTTTTACATCGTTCATTTCTGTATAACGTTTAAATTATTTTAAACCCAACTCTTCCCATGTTAAATAATAATTTCGAAATAATAACCTAAATATTTCAGCGTCCCAATTGTTCTTTTGTTTTTTCGCGTTTAAATTATCGAAATAAACAATTGTTATTACTGTCTGCTTGTTTTACATCGTTCATTTCTGTATTACGTTTAAGATATTTTAACACCCACTCTTCTTATGTTAAATAATAATTTCGAAATAATAACGTTAATGTTTCAGTGCGCAGGTTATGCGCAACTGGATGTCGTAAACCGGAAAGTCGGTTAGATACATCGTTACAAGGTCATTTGAGTTTTATAATTATATAGATAAGCAACAAATATGAACAGGTAATTTACACATTGCAAAGGCATAAGATAACGTGTGAGTCTAACTCAATGTAATGTGATTGTCATATTTAACAAGTATTTCATGTTGTGCATAAAAGTCTCGCAAAGAAACAAAGAAACAGAAATTTAACACGAGTTTGGGGGTTTTTGAAGAAAGAGTATTTATTGCAAGATCGTCAGATACTATTGTACTGGGAAGGTAATGGACAGCTACCAAATGTATTCTTCCAAGTTCAAAACCATGTGATGTCTTCAGAGAAATCGGACCAACAATACATCGAGTTCCGTGGAGAACACTAATCATGATCACATTTGCGCATGAACATCCCACGATACAAGAAACAAATTATTGTCGTCGTTTCAACATGAAACCTCTGACACGTATTTCCAAAGCCAAGTAGGTAATAATGTTCTAGCTTGAAATGCGTTGGTTTATACATACCTAATAAACAGTAAGGTCTCCGTTACAAACTAACAAATGTAATAAATCAATAGATAAAATAGAAGTATTTTTCTTTTTTAACAAAAGTTTTTTTTATTACTGTTATAATTGTTTGGGCACCATTTAACAGTAAGTCGCCATCGTCAATCTCGCCAGGTCTACACACTTTTTCTTCAACTTCAGGCCGGCCGTAGCCAACCATTTCTCGCCTTCGTTATTACACGTCCATTTACTTCGACGTCGAGCTTTGCTTCTTTTCTGAGCACGCGTTGTCCTGTTTTTTCTCTAGTTTCCTTTTTCTTCTTGCGCACACTTCCCATATGCGCATTTTCTGACTACTGCTGCTGTTGCTAATCTCTTGGCAGTCTACAATCCCCCATTGAAATTTTTCTGAAGCTCTGTGATATACATTATGTTCACTAATTTTAACATGACATTTAAGTAAGTAATAATGTTAACACCTGAAATGCGTTAGATTTTTTATTAATTTCGACATTTTATATAAGTAGGTAATAAGGTACTTATCCAAAATGCGTTGGTTTAAAAGAATTACACAAGAACCCTATGGTTTTGCTAATTTTAACAATTGACTTTATTAAGTAATAATCTTTACACCTGAAATGCGTTAGAAATG
Organism: Euprymna scolopes; assembly: GCF_053919585.1. Taxonomy (NCBI): domain Eukaryota; kingdom Metazoa; phylum Mollusca; class Cephalopoda; order Sepiida; family Sepiolidae; genus Euprymna; species Euprymna scolopes. The sequence continues at coordinate 7,929,364 of NC_136520.1, read as the reverse complement.
ATACTAATTTCGATATCATACAAAAGTAAGCAGTAATGTACTCAGCGGAAATGCGTTGTTTAAAAAGAATTTCACAAGAACCCTATAGTGCTACTAATTTACCATTGCACCTTATTAGTAAATAATGTTTACACCTGAAATGCGTTGGAATTTATAGTAATTTCGATATTATATATAAATAGGTAATATTTTACTCACCCGAAATGTGTTGTATTTAAAAGAATAACATGAGAATCGCACGGTTTTACTAATTTCAACATGACACTTTAGTAGGTAATAATATTTTCGCCTGAAATGCGTTGGAATTTATATTCATTTCGAATGATACGTATGCACCAAGCATGGTCGCATTCTGGTTTTGCCTCTCTGGGTAAATTAATAACTTCTTAATCTGTATCAACAACCAGCTGTCATATGTGGAATTTGTTGGCTCGTTGGTTCAAAGTCGGAGCACTGAAGAGTCCTTCATTTTATTCAGAGGTCCTTTCGCGCTGGCACATGCTTTCCCTGCCATTTTTTTAATTTTCTTTTTTCCTATACGGATGTTTATATATTCCTTTATTTCTGCAATGTCCATCTTGTACGGCTTGGTCATTTGCTTACGTATCAATGGTTTTCGTGCACATGTTGTGATCGTCAGTAGTAAAATTAGACAGGGTTTACTTATTAAATATACTTACATTAGACGTGGAAATAATTTTAATATCAGCTGGGAAGCAGTCCCACCGTAATGTGTTCCACAGACAGACAGCTCTAGGAAAGAAACTTTATTCATATAATCTACGTTTGGTTTTAGGCACAGAGATTAAGGGAACTGTTATGGATTTTATATTGCTTATCATATAATTAGAATTCCATTTAAATCAGAAGGATTTTTTCAATGAAATACGTGTTTTATGAATTTGCACTTGTAGTCGCCACGTGAGCAGTTCCGATTACGAGTGGATAAAACCAAATCAAAGCTTTAAAAAATTCTAGAAAATGTACTCGGCGTTGTTCGGTATTAAACGTAACGTAAAATTATTTTTAAAAATGGAGTAAAAGAAACAAAACAGAAAGAAACTGAGACATGTGCACCCGAGTACTATGTTTATATATATATATATATATATATATATATATATATATATATATATATATATATATATATATATATATATATATATATATAGTGGAGATGGTAATTAATAAAAACTGAAGAAAGTGCTCAATACTATTGTAGAGCAAGTATGCGTTTTATATTTTATTACCGTATCTTTCTGTTAACTTACATTACTGTTTCGGCTACACGGCCGTTTTTTTTTGTTTTGCCGTCTGTAGCGTCCTTAGACTTTTACAGTAAAAGCCTGAGGACACTACAGACGGCCAAAAAAAAAACGACCGTGTAGCCGTAACGATAATGTAACTTAACAGAAAGATACGGTGATAAAGATAAAACGTTAAGAAGCTTTGAATAATAAAAAAAATGCAAAAATAAAAATAAAGAATGGAGTTTAAATTTCCGAAAAAATACTTTTTCAAGCAAAACCCGATCCCGCATTTTGCTAATCCCTACAGTCTGATGGAAATTATTTCTTCCAACCTCTGCGGATTTAGGATTATCCACTTATTTTGTGCTTCCTCTTTAAAATTAAATATGTTTACTCTGTTTCAAAGTGTTTTTAATATGTTTTATTAACAACGTGTTCTTATATATATATATATATATATATATATATATATATATTTTGAAATCCACATACAGTACTGTTTCGTTGTATCACAACTCATCAGTGCGGCTAGACATACACTTTTCCCCAGCCAAGCATCGAACCTACAACCGTCGCATTGATATATATATATATATATATATATATATATATATATATATATATATATATACGTTTTATTTTTATTGCCGTTCTTTTTCTGTTTAGTTACATTATTGTTTCAGCTACGTGACCGTTTTTTGGCCGCCATGTAGCCTCCTCAGACTTTACAGAAATGTTCGTTTATTGTGGAATGAAAGAATGAAGGACGTCCTTCATTCTTTGCTCTATAACAGTATTGAGCTCTTTCTTTATGTTTTTTTTATTAATTACCATTTCAGAAATTCATGGAATCCATTTGCCCTTGGATTAGTATCGACCATCTTCTACCAATTACGGGATGTCTTTGCATTTTACTTGTGCAAATGGAAATTCTTTTAACTTTCTTGAAGTTATATATTTCGATTTTTCCGTCACTGGATTATTTATCTTCCACCAGACTATCCATTCATGTGTAATCACTTTTTTCTTCACCATAATATTCCCTCTGCTTAACTTATTTTGTTTTCAAGTAAGATCTTTGACTTACTTGTTGTTTTATCAAATACTTCTGCATGCAAAATCCGATCCCGCATTTTGCTAATTCCTACCCTCTGATGAGAAGGAAAGTATGTCTTCGAAACTCCGCGGATTAAGGACTATCCATTTATCTAGTCTTTCCTTTGTAGATTAAATATGTTTTTAACTCTGTTTCAAAGTTTTTTAACATGTTTTATTAACTGTTTGCTCGTATATATATATATATATATATATATATATATATATATATATATATATATATATATATATATAAATACATTTCCTTGGATTTTACTTGTATAAATGGAAATTCTTAAAACGATCCCGCATTTTGCTAATTCCTACCCTCTGATGAGCAGGAAAGTCTTTCTTCCAAACTCCGCGGATTAAGGACTATCCATTTATCTAGTGTTTCCTTTTTAGATTAAATATGTTTTTAACTCTGTTTCAAAGTGTTTTTAACATGTTTTATTAACTGTTTGCTCATATATATATACATATCTATATCTATCTATCTATATATATATACACACACACACACACACACACACACACATATATATATATATATATATATATATATATATATATATATATGACGGTTGGTAGTAATCTTTTTCGATTTCGATTCTAGCTGATGACACTCAGGTCATATATATTTTTATTTTTGATCCCACTACTATATATTAGTTTCTACATATCACCCGGCGTTACCCTTACGAATTACACATTCGTAAGGGTAACGCCGGGTGATATGTAGAAATTTCAGGGCATGGGTACTCTTAGAGTTACGCAGGGTGCAGAAAAAGCATTTATTATTGCGGAATAAGAAAGACATCGTATAAACAATATATAGCGCCATAAATCATTTCTTTTTAACAGAAAAATCAATGCAGCAAATATAAGTTTATTAACATTTCTATGAAAATAATGGCCATTGTGTTCTAAATATAGAACTTACCCCAATGAGATAAATAAATTCATAAGTACATATAAGAACCCAACAGGGTCACATTGTTTTATACAAATAATAAAATCCATTTGTTAGAAGCAATTTTTTATTTACTTATCCAGTGCAGCATTTATTGGCAAGTAATATACTTCTTTTTAACCCTGTTTTTGTTTCGTAACGTTTTAATGGCTTCTTCTTCGATGAAGATCGGTTGAACATCGAAATTTCTACGAGTTCCTTTCTAACCTAATTAAAACAATGATCATATATCTTTATTATAATCATATTCACTTACGCGGCTACACCAAAAGGGTGTAACTCGAGCATTCTTGTATAGGTCTTCAAAATCTGTATTATATTCATGCTTAATTTCTAAAATTTGATATTTTTCTAAGTAGCCTTAAATAGTTGTATTTGGCCTTTTTCAAACGTAAAGTACGGACTAACTAAAGAACGAAAAAGCAAAATATCATATGTTATATACGTATAAATACCGATGTTATTGTTATCATGTGTAAAAATGTTGGCATAATTGGTATTGAAATTTAATTAGATTTGGTTAGAATATAATTTCTAATGCATTTTACCAATAAAAAGAAATACGCCGAATCGGTACACACACACACACACACACACACACACACACACACACACATATATATATATATATATTCGTAGATACAGATATATATACGTAGATACAGATATATATACGTAGATACAGATTTATATACGTAGATATTTATATATATACGTAGAAACATATATATATATACATACGTAGATCCACACATATATATATACGTTGATAAATATATATATATATATATATATATGTAGATGCATATATATACGTATATACGTAAATACATATATATATATATATACGTAGATACATATATATTACGTAGATACACACATATATACATATATACGTAGATACATAAATATATATGTAGATACATATATATATATATACGTAGATACATATATATATATACACGTAGATATATATATATATATATATACGTAGATATATATACGTACATATATGTATATATACCTAGATACATACATATATATATATATATACGTATATACGTAAATACATATATATATACGTAGATACATATATATATACGTAGATACATATATATATATATATATATTCGTAGATACATTATCCAATATTTTTACTCTCTAATATACATACGTAGATTTCACGAAATTTGAGTTTTTCTTCGTACAAGTCTTAGAGGAAAAGAATCTATGTAAGTGATTAGAAAACTGCCCGGAGCACGCAGAGAAAATCTTCCAAATATGCACAATTCCTAATTATGAACCGAGCAAAATCCCTCCAAAATAGCAAACACGACGTATTGTGACTAACAACAAGACCTTTAGTGATATTTACAATTTGTACTGAACAATGTCTTAATGGACTTTAATATTGATTCCTAACAAGAAACCCATCATCAACAAGCTAAGTTATGATGGTCTATATTTTGTATGATCTACTTTTACACAAACGCTTGAGCCTGGTTTTCTTCTTGATTCGCGTCTTGATCTTCGCACGAGAAAATTTATGGTGTCATTGACCAAGTTCTTCAGATTTCCATACAATTCCACACTTTCCAGCTTGATCTGGCCTACTGGATTATTTTCTTCGGTCATGCGTCGAAAACATCACGAACATGACCTTCTATAACATCAAAGACAGCCTGGTCGTTGCCATCCGCCGGCTATTATCCTAGATAACGCCAGCGCGTGTGGAAAAAGCATACTCCCAGTTCTTGACCCGAATCGAGGCGTTGATTGAGGCTGAAGGTGACTGAATTGAAGAGATGTCAGCTATACTATATAATCAAGTTACTTGAATTGATTTTTTTCAATAAAAGTTTTAAAATAAAGATGTAGTGTTGTTAAGGCTTCTTTAAGGCTCCTTTAAGGCGGCATTTTTATCGTTCTCCTTTGTATAATTATAATACAGTATGCTTATAATATAGAAGAACGTCCCCTGAAGAGTAAAACGTAGAAATATACGTACATTATAAAAAATATTTACTCTTGTAACAAAAAAATAAACGGTAATATAAACAACGTCTTGGAATTTGGAATATAGTCTTTTTGTCATATATATATATATATATATATATATATATATATATATATATATATATATATATAGTCATCCAAATACAGTATTGTTTCGCTGTTTCACAGCTCATCAGTGAATATATATATATATATATATATATATATATATATATATACATACATATATATATATATATATATATATATACATACATATATATATTAAGTAACACGGTTGATAATTTATACTTAAAATTAAAAATTAAAAATCGATTTCATGAGGAAGAACAAACAAAAACAATTTATTTATTTTGTTTGTTCTTACTTATGAAATCGATTTTTAATTTTTAATTTAAATTATAAATTATCAATCATCTTAAAATTTTTAATTTAAATTATAAATTATCAATCATCTTAAAATAGCTTAAAATAATTATAAATTATCAATCATCTTAAAATAGCTCTAGGATATTTACCTATCGAGCTTATTATATATCTACATTACAATTAGCACTGTTTCCTTTTCTTTTATTTTAATTGTATTATTGAATGCACTAATACATTGCAATATACTCTCTCTCTCTCTCTCTCTATATATATATATATATATATATATATATATATATATGCATATATGTGTGTATATATATATACATATATATGTGTGTGTGTATGTATACATATATACATAAAAACAAAAAAAAAACAACGTACGAAATATGTGATTTTATCCTCATGTGTTGCAAAAAACATGAGTTTGAATCAAACTTTATTTTAAAAAAAATGTGCAAGCGTCTTAAATAACTTTCAGTTGGACTGTCTTGTCAATTCGTACGTTGTTTTGTTTGGAAAATTATATGCGAGTCTGTTAATTTTATCCTCATGTGTTGCAAAAAAAATGAGTTTAAATAAAACTTTATTTTAAAAAAAAAAATCCAAGCAGGGAGGAACAGGGACAAAAATGGTCCAATCGCTGATCACTTACTTACTATTTATGACTTTTGGACTATTTATTCGTGTGCATTTTGCATGTGTCTGTGTGTAAGTATGTGTGTGTATATGCGTATATGTGTGCCTCTACGTGATTACGTTTGTATGTCTGCGCATGCACACGTATGTTGGCGTACGTCTATGTACGCAGGCGTTTATTTCCATGTGTATGCGGGCTGGAGGGGGCTCCCGTAAACCGTGGTGAAGGCAACCCCTCTAGGAGAAGCAAATCTGAGTTAAAAACATAAAACGGGAGACCAGTACCCGCATTAAGCTGGTCTGCAGTTTGACTTGTTGCTGGCAATCTTGCTCTTGCTTGTTGCTGGATGTCAACATTTTAAACCGAAAGAGAGATTTAGCTGTCGTACAAAGCTAAAACTCTGTAACATGATCAGGTACAGATACTTCCTCAGGCTATAAGAAAAAAAAAACGGTCCTATTGCGATGGAAAAGTTGTGACGCGTGTGGGTCTAAAATGCTGGAAGCACGTAGTAATTGATCTGCCATTATTATATGTATCTATGTATGTATGTATATATATATATATGTGTGTGTATGTATGGGTATGTGTATGTGTGTATGTCTATGTCTGTGTATATGTGTATGTGTGTGTATGTGTGCATGTATGTATATGGGCGTGTGTATGTGTGGGCATGTATGTATGTGTGATTGAGTGCATATTTACGTACATGTGTGTATATGTAGGTAAGTGTGTGTGTATATATGTATGTGCGTATGTGTACATATTGATGGACGTATGTATATGTCTATGTATTTGTAGGTGTGTATGTATGTATATCTGTATGTATGCATATTCATGGTGTATGTACATATATGTGTATGTTTACAGTTATGTGTGTATCTGTATATATGTATATTTGCGTTTAAATACATATATATATATATATATGTGTGTGTGTGTGTATGCATGCCAAGGACCGTCTTGTGTATGTTTATGTATAAGTATGTCTATGTATGCATATGTGTAATATGTATGTATGCATATATGTGGGTTATTTGTATGTGTCTATGTGCATATGTGAATGCATGCGTGCATGTATATATATATGTATATATACCAATGACCGTCTTCAGTGTCATGTCTGCTTGTGCGTGTGAATTTTTTCCCCCCCTGGCAGGACTAAAGTTATGGTTATCTTCGGGCTCATGGACTTTCAGTACCTGGGGGAGTGGCACTCGTCTGATAAGACGTTGCAATCATTATATATATAGATATATATATATATATATATGTGTGTGTATGTATATATACATATATATATGATGATTGCAACGTCTTGTCAGACGAGTGCCACTCCCTCAGACACTTAAAATCCATGAGCCCAAAAATGACTTCCATCGCCACAGGACCATTTTTATAGACAAATGCCTGAGAAAGTAACTATACACGGATGATGTTACAGAGTCTTAGCTTTGTACGACAGCTAAGTTTCTCTCTCGGTTCAAAATGTTGAGATCCAGCAACAAGCAAGAGCAAGATAGCCAGCAACAAGTAAAACTGCAGACTAGCTTAATGCGGGTACTGGTTTCCCGCTTTATGTTTTTTTTTAAATCAGAGATTTGCTTCTCCTATAAAGTTTGCCTTCACCACGGCTTTTGGGAGCCCTTCACCACGGCTTACGGCAGCCCTTCACCACGGCTTACGGGAGCAACACTCCACCATATATATATATATATATATATATATATATATATATATATATATATATATATATATATATATATATATATATATATATTCATATATATACAGATATATATATCTATACATATATATATAAATATATATACACATATATATACACATATATATATACATATATATACATATATACATATATATATACATATATATACGTATATATATACATATATATACATATCTCTCTCTCTCTCTCTCTATATATATATATATATATATATATACATTGATCCTCACAAGAAGGCCAGTTCTTTTTGAAGATATCAAGCCCCATACCATTATACTGCCGCCTCCAAATTTTACTGTACTTTTAACGCACTTACGAGAGAGTCTTTCTCCATGTTTTTCTTCTGACATGTGGTCCTATGTCTGATCCGAAAAAAGATAATTAATCACTAAAATTAACCTTTTACATTTTTTCTTCCAAAACAAATGGTTCTTTTTGCGAATAAAAATCTGACCTTTTTATTTTTAATAGAAAAGAAAAGGCTTTGAGCATGGACTTCTTGAAAATAATACAATTTAATTTAATCTTAGTACATATATATATATATATATATATATATATATATATATATATATATATATAAAGCTGAACGTCTGTGTGTGCGTCTGGTCACAAATAGGCTCCTATATATTTGACTATTATAGAAAACCGATCACATATAATGATAGAAGATGTATCGAGACACAAGAATGGGTATGTTTTAATTGGCATTATGATGATTCATTAAAATTGTTGGGTCTGCGTACTGTTATATATTCGTTATCATCGAGGTTATCCTTATGGGTACCAAATTGAGCTTTCGTTACATTTGAATATGTTATATAGAGTTCTTCATTTAGGGGCACTTTTTACGTTTTCTATATAACATAAGAAATATTCCGTGTGATTGTCTCTAATATAAATGGTTGTGTGTTTGATTATCACAAAGGGAATCGTGTGTGTGACATGTAATATCTGAACCTACCTCTGCTTCTCGCTGTTGAACCATGTGGAAATTTCTCATCCTGGAGGGAGACTTGATACCTGTTTGACGAAGATTTATCACTCCAAGACGATGAATGTTTTTTTTATAGATTTTATTTCACTTTCCCCAGAGGTCCTGCAGCAGGTGTAAAGTGAAATATGCTTGTGTGGGTTCTTCTTCACACACGTCAGCGTTCGTCTCCCCCCTCCCCAGTTAAGAGGGGGAGACCACGGAAAAACGTCCGTCTTCTTCAAAGCTCAAATCAAATCTCTCAGATCTAGCCAACCACGTCACACATACGTAATTTGGTCAGCTGACCTTTGGTTCTGGTAAACGTGTCTACCTCCACGTTTACTCACCTCTCTCTCTCTCTCTCTCTCTCTCCTTCTCTATTCTCTTATAGAAACACAGAGAGAGAAAACAGAAAGAGTAAGAAAGCCAGAGAGGGGGGGTGATGCTCGTTAACACTACGCGCCTGGTCCACAAGGTATGGAAACAAAAAATTTAAAGATTAAAAACAAAAAAACGTTTGCAAGTGTTTTTATATAGATGTACATAAGAAGACTTTGATAAGTATGTTTTAACTTAAATAGGGATGGTATAATAAAACTGTTGGGGCTGTGTTCGCGCATGGCCTCCATAGAATGGAAATAGGAACACACTTTAATATAGACTGTACGTATCTATCTGCGTAAGTATACTTTGATAATTATGTTTCAGTGTGAACAGGTATGGCATAATAAATTATGGGGTGTATCTTTTTTTATTTTTACTTTCATCATAGTTTGCTTTGGTTTTTATACACACAAATTCGAAACTATCTCTTTACAACCCATTGTTTTCATAACCTACCATACTTTCATAAATCAGAGTCCATTGTCTATAGGCTGTTTTTGAACCCAATCAACGACGAGTACTTTTGCTAGTATATATATATATATATATATATATATATATATATATATATATGCATGTATATTTATCAAAACTGGTAATTAGCAAAAACCTTAAGAAAGTGCTCAATACTATTGCAGAGCAAATATGTATTTTATTTTTTTATTACCGTTTTATCTGTTTAAGTACACATGTTTCGGTTGCCGAAAGATATCTACGATCCAGCAACCTCATCATTTTTTTGGAAGAACGATTTTAGAGGAATTACAAGGAAAAGAAAAAGGGGAAAAATGAGAATTATCTTTTTCCCTTTTTCCCCTTTCGTGCTTTCTCTAAAATCGTTCTTCCAAATAATAATAACCATTTCTATAAGGTCTGACGAGGTTGCTGGATCGTAGATATTGTTCGGAAAAACTGAAACATGTCTAACTAAACAGATAAAACGGTAATATATATATAAAAATATATATATATATATATATATGTATGTATATATGAAAAATATATATATATATGCATATATGAAACATATATATATGCATATATGAAACATATATATATATGAAAGCATATATATATATAAATATATATGAAAACATATATATATATATATATATATATATGAAGACATGTATATATATATATATGAAGACATATATATATATGAAGACATATATATATATGCAAACATATATATATATATAAAACTTATATATATATGAAACATGTGTAACTAAACAGATATAACGGTAATATATATATATATGATGAAAATAATGGAAATAGTATTCCGACAAAATAGAGAAAATAAAAAAGGAACAAACCGTATTATGTGTTCACCAACGTTTCGTCTTTATTTCGAGACTTCCTCTGGGTGAATGAGATTAAGAAACCAAAAAATATACCAGTACAAAAAATATTTGAAAAAGTTTCACGTGCACAGTGTGACGCAGTTCTATTTAAGAGAAACGGAAAAACTGATGTTGGAAATTCAAAAAGGAAGGGGGGCTGGCGCTGTTAAAGAGAAAGGAAATTTTAGTGACGTCATATAGTCGTTAATTTAATTTTAAAACTATGAACGCAAGTTTATATTCTTATTGGGAAAAAGATATATCTGTTGAAATTTAAATATAAGTTTGTAACAGTAATGAAATTAGTGTTTTTTATGTAATTTATTGATTGAGATTATGTGTTAATTATTACAGGGGGTGTTTGAATGGTGTGAGAAAGTTAACCTGTGTCCACAGTTAAATGATGTTCTTTTAATAACAGTTTACTTATTAATGGCGCTATGTTATAGAAACCTCCACGTTGTTTAATAGTGCTTGAAATTGCGATAAGCGCAGATTCAAGGAGTCTCCGGCGCGGTTTATTTGAAATGAATTTAACTACTTTTGCTTGTTTAAAATCAAAGGTGTGGTTATGTTGCAATGTATGAGAGAATAATGCACTTAGGGAATTGCTATTTTTTATATCTCTTTTGTGTTCATTGAGCCTTTTTACCAATTTACGCTGAGTTTCACCAACGTATTTATGATGGCAATTATGGCAAGGAATAGTATATATACCTCCATCGGAAACTGGTTTGTTATAGAGATGTTTCGTGGTTTTTAATATATGTCTTATGGTTAGTGATGTGGTTTGTACGATAGGAATTTTTAGTTTGTTTAGTGTGTTATAAATTATTGTATTATTGGTGTGTGTAGGTAAAAGAAGATGTCTGTTTATGAGAGAAAGGTCTGGTGTGTATGATTTTTTATTATTATTTATTCTGGAAAATATTTGTGTGGCTTTTCTCTTAGCATTCAATATGAAATATGTCGGATATTGCAAGGAAAAAATTTCCACATTGTTGGCAGACAGCAACACTTACACCAAAACTGATTTAAAGACAGTAAATCGAAGTGTTGAGAACTTCAACCAATCTTATAAAAAACTTATAAAATACAACAAAACTTGGATGTCATACATTGAATACCACCCCAATGTTCCATCACTATATGGCCTGCCAAAAATTCACAAACCAGACATCCCTATGCGCCCTATAATATCCGGCATCGGTAGTGCCACACACAAAATTGCACGTGCCATATCCAACGTTTTGACTCCACTACTGGGCACTATCAGCACCTCCCACATAAAGAACTCCGGAGATTTACTGAACAAAATAAAAAACATTAACGTGCAAAACAAAACTATTCACAGCTTAGATATAACATCATTATATACTAATGTCCCCATTAAAAAATGCTTGAATCTACTCCTTAAACATTTAAAAAAATCTAACATTAGCTTACCTTTTCCTCCCGACACTCTTATAAAAATCATTAGACTTATAACTAACATGACTTACTTTCATTTCAATAACAATTTCTATAAACAAAATTTTGGTCTTCCTATGGGTAACCCTCTTAGTGGAGTATTAGCTTGCCTTTTCTTAGAATTCCTAGAATCTGGTCCTTTCAAATTCAGATTACCTCCAAACACAGAGTATTTCAGATACATTGACGACATCTTAATTTTTCTTCCTGAAAATACGCGCATAAATATCATTACAGACAAATTAAACTCAGTCGAACCTTCCATAAAGTTTACCTATGAAACAGAAAATAATAACTCATTACCTTTTCTTGACATACTTATAATAAAATCCAATAATAAACTATCCTTCAAAGTTCACCGCAAAACTACACACAAAAACGATTACATACATTTCTATTCACACCATAACAATAAAATAAAAACAGGAATGATAATTGGTTTCTTCTTACGCGCTTTCAGAATTTGCAGTCCTGAATATCTGGACGAAGAATTCAAATACCTTACAAACATTTTGAAAACCTTGCAATATCCGACATATTTCATATTGAATGCTAAGAGAAAAGCCACACAAATATTTTCCAGAATAAATAATAATAAAAAATCATACACACCAGACCTTTCTCTCATAAACAGACATCTTCTTTTACCTACACACACCAATAATACAATAATTTATAACACACTAAACAAACTAAAAATTCCTATCGTACAAACCACATCACTAACCATAAGACATATATTAAAAACCACGAAACATCTCTATAACAAACCAGTTTCCGATGGAGGTATATATACTATTCCTTGCCATAATTGCCATCATAAATACGTTGGTGAAACTCAGCGTAAATTGGTAAAAAGGCTCAATGAACACAAAAGAGATATAAAAAATAGCAATTCCCTAAGTGCATTATTCTCTCATACATTGCAACATAACCACACCTTTGATTTTAAACAAGCAAAAGTAGTTAAATTCATTTCAAATAAACCGCGCCGGAGACTCCTTGAATCTGCGCTTATCGCAATTTCAAGCACTATTAAACAACGTGGAGGTTTCTATAACATAGGGCCATTAATAAGTAAACTGTTATTAAAAGAACATCATTTAACTGTGGACACAGGTTAACTTTCTCATACCATTCAAACACCCCCTGTAATAATTAACACATAATCTCAATCAATAAATTACATAAAAAACACTAATTTCATTACTGTTACAAACTTATATTTAAATTTCAACAGATATATCTTTTTCCCAATAAGAATATAAACTTGCGTTCATAGTTTTAAAATTAAATTAACGACTATATGACGTCACTAAAATTTCCTTTCTCTTTAACAGCGCCAGCCCCCCTTCCTTTTTGAATTTCCAACATCAGTTTTTCCGTTTCTCTTAAATAGAACTGCGTCACACTGTGCACGTGAAACTTTTTCAAATATTTTTTGTACTGGTATATTTTTTGGTTTCTTAATCTCATTCACCCAGAGGAAGTCTCGAAATAAAGACGAAACGTTGGTGAACACATAATACGGTTTGTTCCTTTTTTATTTTCTCTCTATATATATATATATATGTATATATATATATGTATAATTTGTTGTTATTTCCCAGTGATAATGTAACCAGTGAAATATATAACAAGGTTAATATAATTCTACTTCATATCGAAGTAAAGCAAAGTATATTTTCAATTAATTTTTACATTAGCAGTAATGTGTCGCTACACAGTGATGAGCATGTTTCAGTTATCTAGTATTTAGTAACTGGAGACCTCTTCGGGCAATCATATTTATTAGAAACCGAAGTAAATTATCTACTAACTTCTATTTCATATAAGCGTGATAGCCTGAAGAAGTTCTTAGGTACTAAATACCAGATGACCGAAACATGCTTATGACGGTGTAGCAGCATATTACAACTTATGTAAAAACAAATCGAGTATATGTATATATATATGTGTGCGTGTGTGTATGTGTGAGTGTGTTTGTGCGTGTGTTAATGTGTTTGTCTGTTTGTATATGCGTGTGATATAGCTGCTGTTTTGTTAATATATCATAGAAGAGCATATGACAGCTCTTCCCGGACAACGCCGTATAGCTCTGCTACGTATGCTGCAGAAACTGATCACGTCCCCTGCGATGCTGGAGAGTAGTGGAGTAGTGTAGGAGGTACCGGCAAGTTGGTGGATGCTAGACGTGACCAACATCATGTTCTCGTTAAATATATCAAAGATCCCGGGGCTCTTCGATTAGTCTCGCGCACTTAAACGATGCAGCCTTGTCACCTGCCTGCAAATATCAACGGAGGTCTAGTATTTGTCTTTCGAATGGTCCCAGTTGTCGTGGAATCCAGGTAGAATCGATCATCTTCAGTATTTCCACCTAAGTGTGCGGATGGAGGAAGCGAAGCAATTAGATCTGCGTTATCAGCGGTATATATATATATATATATATATATATATATATATATATATATATATATATATATATATATATATGATTAGTTTTTTTGGAAAAAGAATTCCAGCAGAGTGCTCAATTAAAAGGAAAATCCAAATTTTAAGTGCGTACTTATATTTTGTGTACAGAAAGTTGTTAGTTGAGACAGGTCATTGGTACCGTCGGTTTCAAGCCCGATAATAAGGCCCGTTTAAGGTATCCTTATCGAGCTCTCTTCAGCCAATATTCGTCGAATATTGGCTGAAGAGAGCTCGATAAGGATACCTTAAACGGGCCTTATTATCGGGCTTGAAACCGACGGTACCAATGACCTGTCTCAACTAACAACTTTCTGTACACAAAATATATATATATATATATATATATATATATATACACACACAAATGTATATCTATATATATACCGCTGATAATATATATATACAGAAATATATATATATACAAATATATATATATATACAAATATATATATACAAACATATATATATATATATATATATACACAAATATATATATATATATATATATATATATATATATATATATATATATATACACCATGGTAAACATCATAGTATATATCATGGTAAACAACTGATGATTTCTTGAAAAATAAATTATTAGTACTATAGCAAATTCGAGAGCGAGTTGATGCAGTGATTGCAGGTGATTAAATGACTTACTGACTAGATGGTTTTCTAACAAATGCTAAAAAAATAATTTTTGTACAGTTTTAAAGATTCAAAACTTCAAAGACTATATATATATATATGTGTGTGTGTGTATGTATATATATATATAAATTTAGTCGTTAAAATTAAATTCTGAAAATCTCAATATAGAAACATATATTCGAGTTAAGAATTTATTGTTTGACAAAAGGAATATAAAGAAGGGTTATATTAGTTTCCTTAATCCATGGATTTTCAATAATGGCTCATATAATCAGATTTTTCTCTTTCAGTGTAATCGAGTGAGCGATGGTACAGATGCAAACTTGTTGCCATTGTGTAACACATTGCAGCTCACAATGAACGGTCTCCAATCTTGAGTTCGTGCTGAGACACCTCAAGTGTCAGAGAGATCTTTGTCCTGCGTTCTGGATGCCAACTGTTCGGCAGAGTTCGCGAACTAAATCATTTAACTCCTTTTGGGAAAACGGCTGTGAAGCAACCACTTCTTCTTCTTCTTCTTCTTCTTCTTCCTCTTTTGCTTCTATATCTTCGTTTTCTTCTTCTTCTATTTCTTGTTCATGTCCTTTAAAAGAGGATGCATCTTCCTCACAATACCCGAGAGTTCTCTGCAGATAGCCACAGGAATTTCATAACAATAAACAATAGAATGATGTGCTGATCGAACATCAAGATACTTGAGGTTGACCCGGTTCTTTCTGTTGATACCAGTCAAATAAACAGCACTGAAGTAGTAATCGGTGACATTATTTGTCGGCTTCTTCCAAAGCATGGGAATTCCAGTGTTCAGACTCCTCTTGCTATTTATCCACCCACGCAGAGTCTCGGTGCATGCCTTGCACACCATGTTTAATACCAAAATAAACATGGTAAGAACGTCTTATGAAACCTGTAACTGTTTTTTTATTGGGAGCAATGGTGTAGTTTCCACATGTATAGCAGAACATATCGACTTTATTTTTGCGCGATCTTCTGAACGAAGCAATCTCATTCACCTCCAAAACAAAAAATAGGGGAACAGAAGAAAAGAATACACGCAAAAATGGAAAGGCACCAATGAACATGTTGGCATGGTATTAAACAAACAGGATGGCTAGATTTCACACACAACAAAATAAAAAAATAAATAATTAATCAAAGACGGAAGATGAAACAGTCTCATCTGTGGGAGGCTTCATGTTTTGACAAGCTCCTGTGTTTGACCTTTACTCCTGATCTGAAATGGAACAAGTATATGAAGTCTGTTGCCCGGGCCGCTGGGAAAATGGTGGGAGCCTTCTACCGCTCCAGAAGATACCTCACTACTGATTCAATTCTCTATCTCTATAAAAGCCGAGCACGTCCAAAGATGGAATACTGCTGCCACATCTGGGCTGGAGCTTAAAAAAGAGCCTATCCTGCCTTGACAGAGTACAAAAAGACCGTGGTTTAGTGGGGGATGCTCTCTTATCTTCCCTACAACCTCTCTCCCACAGAAGAGACGTTGCGATCCTGTCTTTGTTTTATCGTTATTTCCATGGAAAGTGCTTGTCCGAGCTCCAAACTCTGGCCCCCCTCGCCAATCATGATAAACACCCGTCTAGCTAAAACCACTGTCAGTAATTTCCCCCACTCTTTATCTGTGCCTAAATCAAAACGTAGATTCCATGAACAAAGCTTTTTTTCTGAGAAGTGCACGACTGTGGAATTCTCTCCCGATTGCCTGTTTCCCACCTGACAACAACTTGGACGTCTTCAAGTCCAACATAAACAAATGCCTGATTGATCGCCCCCTTAAGTAAAACGCTTTGTCAAATCTACAATACCAACTATAACTACGATATTATCCCATTGATTATTGTACACAAAAATAACCTTTATCCCGAGTGGCTTACGGGCCTTGATAAGTGGTCATCCCCATATAACAGAAAGTTATCCCAGTCTCTAAGTAACTTATTCTAAAATATTCCACACATGTTTACAGTGCAACAAAAACGAAAAAAAAGAACATGTAACCATATCCCAAAACATGACCTGAATGAGCAAAACCAATGTGATTTTTGCATTCGGCATATCAGATTACAAACAGAGACAAAAAATTTGGAAATAAGTTACGAATATTATCGTATCCTATTTTTAAAAGAATGGAGATATAAGATATGAGAAATATTTAGAATCAAGTCTCCCCCTGCTATTATTAAAGATCATTTGAAATCATAGCAGCAAGATTTAGTCTCACCAAAATACAGGGTGTACACACACACACACACACACACACACACACACACACACACACACACACACATATATGTACACACACACATCTCTCTTTCTTTATATATATATATATATATATAGATAGATAGATAGATCACAAACATGTATATATATACACACATATCGGTCTTTATATAAATATATATATACATACATTACTGTGTGTGTATATATATACATATATTACTGCGTATATATATAAATACACAAATCTCTCATTACTGTATATATATATATACACATCTCTTTTCCATATACATATACATAGATTACTGTGTATATATATATATATATATATATATATATATATACATACATTACTGTGTATATATATACATACATTACTGTATATATATATATATATATATATTACTTGTCTATATATACGTATATCTTTATATATATATATATATATATATATATATATATATATATATATATATATACATACATCACTGTTTCGCTGTTTTAAAGCTCATTGGTGGGGCTAGACAGTCAAGTGCTTCAAGCCAGGATCGAAACATGACCGCCCAAATGACAGTAAAGGTTTCTAACTATAATTAATCAAATGAAGGCCTGAAGACGTAATCTCCCCAATAACGGGTGATTACAGAAACATATGTACCAATAAATTTTTGTATAAATAAACAAAATATACCTGCTCTGTTTATTCATTGAGCACTTTTTGGTAGACACATGTTGTTTCATTGGATGTACTTCTAGGAAACAAAACTCTGCTATATATATATATATATATATATATATATATATATATATATATATATATATATATATATATATATATTGATTAGAACGATTCATAATTGGGAATTAAAATAAGTTTCCAAAGGAAACAAACAAAATCCACTAGATTGTACGATCGTTTCAGAAACGATGTTCATTTTATTTAAATTAACAATAAATATTAACAATCATTTGACGAAAGTTTTATCTTTTAAAAACAAAGTCTCCTCATCAGCAAAAATAGGGGGGAGGCAGTTAAAAATACCAAAAGAAAACTAGCATTTTCGTCGTATGTAAGGCATATATATACATATATATATATATATATATATATATATATATATATATATATATATGTCTAATATAAAGCTGAATGTGCGTGTGCGTCTGTGTGAATAAGCTGAATGTGTGTGTGTGTGTGTGAGTGTGTGTGTGTGTGTGAATAGGCTCCTATAAGGTTGACTATTTTTAAAAACTGATCACATATAATGATAGAAGATGTATCGAGACACAGGAATGAGTATGTTTGATCTGGCAGAACGGTGGTTCCTTAAAATAGTGGGGTCTGCGTTCGCGCCTGGTCCACAAAGTATGGAAATAAAAAATTGAAAAATGAAAAAAAAAACGTTTACAAGTGTTTTTGATATAGATGTACATAATAATATTTTGATAAGTATGTTTTAACTTAAATAGGGGTGCTATAATAAAATTGTGGGGTCTGTGTTCGCGCCTGGCCTCCATTGAATGGAAATATGCACAAACTTTAATAAAGACTTTTCATCTCTATCTGCGTAAATATACTTTGATAATTATGTTTCACTTTGAAGAAATATTGTATAATAAAATTATGGGGTGTTCGTTCCCACCTGATCTCCATAGAATGGAAATATGTCACAAAGTTTAACAATTTTTTTTTTATATATAGATCCACAGAATATTGTGATAAGTGTTTCAGTGTGAACAGGTATGGTATAATAAATTATCGGGTTTATCTATTTTATTTTTATTTTCATCATATTTTTCTTTGGTTTTGATACCCCCAAATTCAACCCAAATTTACAACCCTTCGGTTTTATAACTAATCATACTTTAATAAATGAGAGTCCATCTTTTGTAGGCTGTTTTACACCCAGTTAGCGACGGGGACTTCTGCTAATATATATATATATATATATATATATATATATATATATATATATATATATATATATATATATATATACTAGCTGTACTCGGCCACGCGTTGCTGTGGCTCAGTTTGTTAAAATGGAACACATGTGAAAGTAGAGAAAAGTTTTATTCTTTTTTCAAGAGAATGTACAAATTATTTATTTTTTTAACAGATGTTAAGAAAATAAATAGGAAAATACTCCCATCATTAATTATGCAAAAAAATAAATAAAATGTTGATTAAGTGTTTCAATATAATGCTTATAAATTACGTTAAAACTTGCTGAGTATGCGCTGTTTTACGGTTGTTGTAAAAATGGAACGGAAACTTAAATTTCGCTTCGTTTTAATCTTTCTTAATTTTTTAATTGTGCCCCCCGAACGAATATAATCAAAACAGTAACATTCAACAAGTTTACTTTATGTATATAAAACACAAAATATTTATTTAAAAAAAAATTACAAAAAAAAAAGTTAATAACGAAAAGGAAATAATTCCATTTTTAAAAGAAAAAGTCAGTTTGGTATATCTTTTTGTTATTTTTTACATAAGTCCAGCTTACCATTCACATTGGAAATGTCGACATTTATAGGTTGTACGGTACGTTTACAACGAATAAACACTCCAATCTAGTAGATGTATCAGAATTTTTGTAGGAATTTTTTACACCCCTATCACGAAACTGCGAATACATCTCGTAATTTCTTTTTTAAAAGTGGGTTGTTTATTTTCTTTATGGATTATACTTTCAAAGTTTTTATTTTCTTTATGGATTATACTTTTAAAGTTGTTTTAAAAGTAATAGAAATATTTTTTTTTTAAACAGTAATGAATTTTACGAACTTATTTTTCAATTTTTAAACTTTAAAAATCTATCAAAATTTTTCTATTGATTCTATTTTTACGATATTTTCAGGGTCAATGTGTAATTTTATGCTCTTTCCAATAAACCGAATATAATATTTTAGCAAACGTTTTTTTTTAATTCACGCCCCCCCCATTTTCAAGTGTGTAGTAAAAAGTAAATAATCAATTTACTCACCAAAGTTTTATATATCACAAATTTAAGAGAAAAGGTCAATAAGTAATATATTCAAATTTAAAACAAAAAAGTAGTGTTTTTTTAGAAATTTACCTGTAAAGTTCGAAGTTTAAAACTTTTTTTACACCACGTTGTTTGTTTTTTCTTTTGATTTTTTTATGAAACATTGGTGCTTGCTCCTTTAATTGCAAAGAAATTAGGGCTTGAATTACATTTTTCGAGTAGTTATAAGCTTGGAAAGACAGGGGGTAGAATAATTCACGCCTCCCATTTTGAAATGTCTATTAAAATGTCAATAATTTATTCACGAATTGTTATATATCACAAATTGACCAGCAAAGGTCAATAAATAATATATTCAAATTTAAAACAAAAAAGTATTGTTTTTTAGAAATTTACTTGTAAAGTCCGAAGTAAAACGCTTTTTAAAAAAAAAAAAAACATGTTGTTTGGTTTTTTGGGGTTTTTTTATGACACCCTGGTCCTTGCTCCTTTAATTGGAAAAAAAATTAGGGCTTGAGTTACATTTTTTCTAGGAGTTATAATCTTGGAAATCCGGGGAATAGATACCCCTAACCTTGCCGGAATACCCGAAAAGCTATAAAAGTTGACGTGTCCAATGTGAACGATGAGTTGGAGGTAATGTAAAAATGTACCAAATTTAAAAGAGAATGAAATTCAAATTTCCGTTCCATTTTTACAACCTTAAAGCAGAGCCTTCTATGCAAATGTTACCTAACTTACTGTATTAATGCTATTTTTAAAGCAAAAAAAATGTTTAGGTTTGGCTATAAATTCCTAAACTCATTTTACCCTAAATAATTTAGGTGACTGAAATAGGAATCTAATTGAATCTTTAATTCCTGAATAGTATGCGAGAATTCATTTTTTTTTCGAGTTATATTGAATTCATTAATACGGACTTTAGGGGCTTTTTTCGTAATGTTACCGTAAAAATTATTTTTATTGTTAACAATTACAACGCTTAATTTATATAAAAAAAAGCAAAAATAAATTCTTGCGTTTTTAATTACTACTGAAAACCATAACTTAAGTAAAGGTATTTTTTAAAACAAAATAAAACATTTTCACTAAGAGTTAAGTAAAAATAATTAGTCCATTATATTCTGCGATCATTATTTGAAAAATACTGCAATTTTCATTAAAATTCATTAATTTCCTGATTTTGGTGAATTTTTAACTAAAGGGAGGAGTCAAAATGTTTATATCCTTTGGGCGTCGGCATTCATGTCGTGTGTACCTACCATTTTTCGATGAATATTTTATAGGAAAGCGACCACGTGTGGTTAATTCAAATGAAATTTCAATCACATGGTTACATTATCAATAATCATGTGATTAAACCCATTGAAACTTTACCGATATTGTAAACACATTCTGTTTACATTAAGCCTGTAGTGTTTTTAGTGGTGCAGTGTTGGCAACTGAGATTTGAAAAAAACCGTGAGATCAGGATAAAGAAATGTCCAGATTTTTAAGTGTTATCGTCTGAAATTTGCAAAAATCGCTAATACCCACCCACCAAACTCCATATTTTCACTTCCTTCCATAAAAATTATAAATATAGTATATTCAATATATAAAATGTTCCGTGTTTTCTCACTATATGTTACTGGAATTATATTGAAGCGGTTAGCTCCCCAGAAGGCTTACATATTTTATCAGCTAGTTTTGCCTGTCTTTTTCGGAGAGGGTATTTTTTTTGCAGGAAACAAATCATAAACTCAAACTTTTTATAATAAAAGTTAAATTGAAATATACTGCAAATTAAACATCACAATAATGGTGCAACATATTTTAAAATTAGAGAAAAAAAACTTTGTTTTAGCATATTAAAAGTATTTAGGTTGGTAGATAATTAAATTCTACTGTATTGGCATAAGTTTTTTTTTGCTGTTGTTTCTTGCTTTTTACAATTTTCGACAAAATACTTCTAAATAAAGCAGGGTTGCTTAGATCGTATTTTAAACTAAACTTCGGGGGTTTGAATGCCCCCCACCTAGAATGTACTTGGAAAAATCGATTTTATAGCGCGATTTAAGATTGGTTTGCCGAAAAAAGGTGGAAAACAAAACAAATAAT
Organism: Euprymna scolopes; assembly: GCF_053919585.1. Classification (NCBI taxonomy): domain Eukaryota; kingdom Metazoa; phylum Mollusca; class Cephalopoda; order Sepiida; family Sepiolidae; genus Euprymna; species Euprymna scolopes. Next base: position 7,906,623 of record NC_136520.1, on the reverse strand, counting down.
CAATAAATAATTGTTACCAAAGGCAATAAATGCTACTTTTTTTTACTTACATGAATGAGTTTATTTTATGTTTTAAAGTATTTTCAAGCGCTTTTCTTAATTTTTTAAATCTAAAATTGAGGGTGTGTGGTTGCGAAATATCTCCAGATTTTCTAGAATTCCCTGCTAGATTGCAAACAAAATCTCCAGATCTAGCAGGAAAACCGCTAAATTGTAACACTGGTCAAGTGGCAGGAAGCGGTTATAAATAATTGTCCCTAAATAAAAAAATGGCCTCTCGGTACAAAGAAAAACACCTATTTATCATAGAAAAATTAAGTATAATGTTATAATTAAAAAGAAATATATAAAAACACACATGGATATAGTAAATATATTATACCAAAACGTGGAAGCCATCCGTCTAGTGGTTTTTAGACTATTAATTGCGAACGAACCAAGAGTTACATTTATATATATATATACATCTATATATATATATATATATATATATATATATATATATATATATATATATATATATATATAGTAAAGAGTAACGCTAACCGTGCTAGTTTCCCGACATTTTCCGATGCAATAATATATTTGATCCAAAAATGACAATACTAATATTTCAAAATTATGCTGTGAAGCGTGAAATGAGTAGGAAGAAAATCGGCGACATTTTCTTTTATTGGACAGACACGGTGACAAAAAATGTAAATAATTTTGTGAGCTGAACCGTGTTTAAAAGGGCAAATAAAAAAATGAAACGATTTCTATCTTTTATCTAGTCAGTTTTGTGTTTTCTTTTTGCATTTTTTTTGTCCTTTTTTTTACTGGAATAAACGAAATGGAACTTCAATGAAAGGCGGCGACTTTATCGGAAAAAAATCCAATATATGTTGCGTCTCATGTATTGTTTCATGTCCCAATATAAAGATTACCCTCCTATTATGTTTTTCCATCATCAACGTAATTGCCTTTTCTTCATCCATCAAAAAGTATTGTGTGTTACTAAAGTTAGTCTACATTACGCCTTTAAAATTCATAATGTCTATTTTACACACAAACATATATATATATATATATATATATACATACAAATATATATATATATATATATATATATAGTGAATAAATGACAAAAGACTATGTTCAAAATTTCATGATGTTGACCATTTTATTATTTATTCCTTTAATTCAGTTGACATTTACAATTCTTGACAGTATATGTTTCGTAGCGCAAAACCAATCACTGAATTATTATATCAATCAGAGTATCTATTATGCCCTTAACTCACTAGAAGGAAATAAAGTGTGGTCTGATATGATTAAAATCCGAAAATTGGAAATATAGTGTTTGTAATTCATCCACTATATTTCTCTGTAATTAAACTGATTTTCTTAAACAAGGATTGGTATATATTATAAGAAAATATATTTTTACTGATATATATATATATATATATATATATATATATATACTTGTTTATTGTTATATAAACATGCTTACATCTCGCTGCTACAAACAGCCACTTGTTTCAATCAAACAACAGATATCATCAGGCAGCGACTTGACTATTCAAATGTTCAGTGAATAATCACTGAACATTTGAATAGTCAAGTCGCTGCCTGATGATATCTGTTGTTTGATTGAAACAAGTGGCTGTTTGTAGCAGCGAGATGTAAGCATGTTTATATAACAATAAACAAGTATTATCAGCTCTTTTTATTGAGCACTATCTAACAACCTCGTTGAATTCACTAGTCCATTACTTTTGAATAAAATACTCCGAGTATTATATATATATATATATATATATATATATATATATATATATATATATAATGTTATTTGTTTCCCTTTAACCAAAAACAATATTTATGCCGCTCTCCATGTGGGGGTACCAAATTGGTTAAAGGGAAAATTATTCCCAACTAGCATTTAGGTAAAAATGAACTTTCGTAAATAATCGAATTCATTCAAAACGTATCGCAAAAACAAAAAAAATAACATCTCCGTAAATAGCGATCTCCCTGAATAGGGGGCGACGTGGAAGAGTGGTAAGAGTTTTGGCTCCTTTATCATGGGGTTCCGATTTCGAATCTCGCTAGATTCAGCCATTCTGATGAGTCGTGGACTATGAAACATGTGTCAGTGAATAATTATATTTTAAAAACTATATATATATATATATATATAAATATATATATATATATATATATATATATATGATGAGAACAATTGAAATATTATTCCGAAAAAATAGAGAAATAAAAAAGAAACAAATCAAGTTGTGTTCAGCAACGTTTCGTCTTTATTTCGAGATGTCCTCTGGATTAATGATATTCAGAACACAAAAACAGCAGTACAAATATTTAACAATTTTTCATGTGCAAAGTGTGACGCTGTTCCATTTCAGAAACGGAAAAAGACGTTGGAAATTCACAAAAGGAGGGGAGCTCGCGTTTTTAAAGTGAGGGTTATTTTTAATAACGTCATATAATCGTTAATATGTTTTTTTAAAGACATAAACGCAGTTATTATCTAATCCAATAATAAACTATCCGTCAAAGTTCACCGCAAAACTACACACAAAAATGATTCCATTCATTGCTGCGTACACTAAAATAACAAAATAAAAACAAGTATGGTAATTGGTTTCTTCCTGCGCGCTTTCAGAATTTGTAGTCTAGGATATTTTGACGAAAAATTTAAATACCTTACAAACACTTTGAAAAACTTGAAACATCCCACATATTAAATTTCATATTAAATACTAAACACAAGGCCACGCAGATCTTTTCCAGTATAAATAAACAAAAATTATACACACCAGACTTTTCCCTCATAAAAATACACATTCCTTTACCTACACACGAATAATACAATAATTTGCAACACACTAAACAAACTCAGAATTCTAATCATACAAACCACATCTCAAACTATAAGACAAATATTAAAAACTACAAAACATCTCCAAAACAAAAGCGTTTCCAATGGAGGTATATACACAATTACTTGCCAAAATTGGCATCATAGATTCGCTGGTGAACCCCAGCGTAAATTAGAAAAAAGGGTCAATGAACATAAAAAAGATATAAAAAATAGAGATCCTCTTATAACCTAATCACACCTTTGACTTCAAACAAGCAAAATTAGCTAAATTTATTTCAAATAAACCGCGCCGGAGACTTCTTGAATCAATGTTTCCAGCACAATTAAACAACGTGATGTTTTCCATAATGTAGCGCCATTAATAAGTAAACTTTTATTAAAATAACATAATTAAATTATAGACACAGGTTAACCCTCTCACACCATAGAAACACCCCCTGCAACAATTAATACATATAATCTCAATCTATCAATTACATGACAAAAACACTCATTTCATTTCTGTTACACACCAACATTTGGATTTTTTGACAGACATATTTTTCCAGAAAGCATATAAACTGCGTTCATATCTTTTATAAAATATATTAACGATTATATGACGTTATTAAAAATCTCCTCATCTTTAACAACGCAAGCTCCCCTCCTTTTTTGATTTTCGACGGTTTTTCCCCCCTCGTTTCTAAAATAGAACAGCGTCACACTTGGCACATGAAAAAGTTTCAAATATTTTGTACTGGAGTTTTTGTTTTCTTAATTTCATTCATCCAGAAGAAGTCTCGAAATAAAGACAAAACGTTAATGAACACATAACACTGTTTGTTTCTTTCTCTTTATCCCTCTCACGGACACACACACTCTCTCTCTCTCTCTCTCTCTCCATATATATATGCATATATATATTCATATATATATATATATGCATATATATATATATATATATATATATATATATATATATATATATATATATATATATATATATATATATGGCATATTTCATTAAATAAAAAAGACCTTCTTTGTCTATTCATTCTAACTTCCGAATAACAGTGTTCATTTCTGGCGGGAACTGACTGCTGTAATTACCATATTTAGCATAAGATAAAATACTTTCCAATCCTTCAGGATTCATTATCAGGTATAAAGTAATTTAACTGGTTTTGAACAATTTATAATTTTTTTTTTCTTTTCATTGGTTGATTATTTTATTTATCTTTGTTTCCATTGGTTAAAATAAGTACCATCCTGAAATTTTTTCAAAGGTATTAAAATAAATAACTCTACAAACACTTCAGAGTTATTTATTTCTTTTAATAGCTTTGCAAACATTTCAGATTGCTATTTATTTTAACCAATGGAAAAAGGGTGAATAAAATAATTAACCAATGAAGAGGAAAAATAAAATCTTTGTAAATTGCCCAAAACCAGTTGCCATTATGAAATCGATTAACCCATCTCCCGAATGTGCTGAAATAAAAGCTTCGTAAACTTCCAATATGCGCAGGTGAATGTAATCGGTTCAATATTTTCTGCATCGATGACGCATCTCTGCTTTTGAAGCACGTCTATAGCAGGTATTGATTTCTCAGTCTCACACCGTCAGCATCTGTAACAGAAAGATTAAACTTTCATGTTAGTTAAGAATATGGTCGTAATCATTACAATTGCATTAAGTTTCTGATCTATTCGGGCGGAATAGAAAGTAGGAAAATGTGTTTATTAGTTCGGAATTTTTCTTTGATCAAATACTAAAGAATTATCTCTGAGAGATAGCAATTATAACCAAATCAATCCTGTCTGTGTCCCGAATTACATATTTCCCTGATTAAAAAATTCGTATATTCTTTCCGACAGTATATCTATGTCCGATCATATTTTCCTGCTTATTGCCCAGACAGTCTTGCTTCCATTTTTTTTTTTCATATCACACCAAAAGAAAATCGCGCCGCGACAGGATGTAAATGTACATTTTCAATCAAAGGAATTCCAAAGGTCAAGTGACGTTGTGTAACGCCACACACGTTTACACACCTAGACTCAACATATATGCCGTCTACAAACTTAGACTCAACATATATGCCGTCTACATTGCAAGAAACATAGGACAAGTAATAACTACTCTAGTTTTTTAGCAACGACGTTTATTTCCGGCTACTTTTTCCGAATAAACTGTGACTGTACTCCTTTTCTCTAGTTTCTCTTGTTTACAACGTCATTTTGAACGTTCTCTCGAACGTGATCGTCGGTCTGATCACACGCTCATTTTATTATTTTTTCGACATTTACACACGCATACACACACATGCGTGAGCGCGATTTGTCAAAGTTGGGAAATTAACACAGAACATTAGATTTGCTGCAACGGTAAATACGGTTGGTTGTTGGTTGTTTTTGTTTTACGGCATATCAACCATTTTCAGGTTATTTAATGCCGAATCCAGTTACGTTGAAGAAACTTTTTTAATAGAACATATTTGTTTTTTTCAAGTTGGTTTCTGTTTAACCCATAGTTGGGACTCTAACAGGTACTACCACTCCGGGTCAGATTGGACCTGGGAGCAATACAATGGAAATTAAAGGGTGGCTCCACATTCCCCTTGTCGAATAGAACTAAGTTCACAAACATACTTATACTTTGTCGCTGCTCTTGACGTCCAACCTCTTGAACCCCCTCTCCCATGAATAGTGTAGACCAATTTTTTCGATCCTCAGCATTTTTAAGTATGTATTGACGTGTGACGTGGTCCAGTCCCTCTTGTCCGCAAGCTGGGCCCTCACCATCGGATAAAGTTTAAGGTCAGATCCAGGACCAAACAGTACATACGTTTACAAAGGTAGACACAACACGCAAAGAAACAAGACTGTAACGTTGCCGTTACGATTTAACCGTGTCGTTACATTTCCACCACTCGGCCCCCACACGTTGTGTGAGTCTTTGTGACAAAGGAACAAACAAAAAAAAAGAAATAAAGAAAGAAAAATCTGACTCGGCATATCTTTAGTTCATTTGAAAAGCATTTATTCGCGGTTCTTCCAAAATAACGCATTCCATTATCTTTCAAAATTCTTTGTGAACACACATGTGTTTTACAATGTTCCACCATATACCATGTGCTTTTTCAAAGTCTTTATCACTCCACCTAACGTCTATCCTAGTCAACGCTTTCTTGTCCTCGTATTTACACTCCCATCTTCCACGGTGTTTTTTTTTTCTGTTTTCTTGAAAGCGGGGTGTATTTTTTATTTTTTCCCCTCCGTTTTGTTCCCGTGACGTCAGCGCCAATTTGCATACGAGCTTTAAATGCGCTGCTGCTGCTTTTCTAGATCTCCGACACTGTTACAATAAAGCTACTCGCTTTGTTACAGGACAAATAATAACTCGATTATTTTCTTTTGTAACAAGACGTTGATTTCCGGGTACTTTCCCGAACAAACTGTGATCCTGCTCTTTCCATTTGACCTCTGCCCTCCTGAGCGTCGTTTCGAACGTGTTCTCGAACGTGCTTAACGCGATCGCCGGTCAGTGCAAACGCTTTCTTTTTAATAGACATTTTTTTTCATTTGATTGTGATATAAAAACGATTATACGGAAAATCGAAAAATTAAAAAAAAACTATAAAGCAAAGTGTCCCCGTTGCACGTTGCATTTACTAATATTTGCTTGAATATATATATATATATATATATATATATATATATATATATATATATTAAGTAATGTGATTTATAATTTAAAATTTTTTTAAATATTTAAAATTTAAAAATCAAAATTTAATTAAATTAAAAATCAGTTTCATAAGAAGGAACAACAACAAAGTCAGATAATTGACTTTGTTGTTGTTCCTTCTTATGAAACTGATTTTTAATTTAATTAAATTTTGATTTTTAAATTTTTAAAATTTTTAAATTATAAATCACATTACTTAATATTGAATTAGCTGTAGGACATTTAACTATCGAGCTTATTATATATCTAAATTACAACGAACATTTCCTGTATTTTAATTAAACTAGTAATTTCACTATTACATTAAAATACACTTAGCTCTTTAGACTATTATTCTAATCTCCTTTAAATTATATATATATATATATATATATATATATATATATATATATATATATATATATATATATATATATATATATATATATATAGCATTACGAAAACAGAACACATATGCGAAAGCTTTTTTAGGAGGAGCGCTTTCAGGAACATTTACATTCTTTTTCCATCGGACCTCTGCCCTCGCGAGCGTCGTTTCGAACGTGTTCTTGAACGTGCTTAACGTGATCGCCGCTTAGTGCAAATGCGTTTTAAAGACAGTTTTTGCACACGGCTTGGCATTTGCATATACACATCCGCGCTTAGCAACAGCTGTAAATTAACACAGACCATTATTGATTACTGACGTACAGTGATCGAATTGTCAAAGGACCGCTTCCAGTACCGAGTTTTGAAACCATAACATGGTTCCTGCTCTGAATATCATTTTCTAAAATAAGAATCTGGGAAGTCATTGTTATTAACAGAATCTAAAACGCACTTTATTCACACAAGACACTCGTCTACTAAAACAACTGCCGAAAATATAATTTCCCTTTTAGTTTATTTGTGCATAAACTAAACCGTGCTAGAAAATTACTTACGCCTGAAAGTATCCTGTACCTCTATAAGACCACCATTCGCCCATGTATGAAGTACTGTTGTCACATTTGGGCTGGTGCATCTGCTACTTATCTCTCACTCCTGGACAAGGTCCGAAAGAGTCACCAACCTAATAGGTCCTGAACTGTCATCTAAGCTTCAGCCGTTGTCCCATCGACGAAATGTTGCATCCTTCTGCCTGTTCTACAAATACTTTAATGGTGAACGCTCTGATGAACTGCAAGCACTTGCATCTCCTCGACATGACTACACCCGACAAACTCGACAAGCACAGTAGAGATCCCTAGGTATAAGAAAGCCTTTTACTCCAATAATTTCTTCCCCAGAACTGCAAGCTTTTGGAACTCCCTTCCGGGATTCTGCTTTCCCAACTGTACTGACATGCAGAAGCTCAATGTAATGTGAACAAACATCGTTCTACTCATCTCCATTCATAATGCCCCGTAAATTATGTCTCCGATAGTAGCCCCCTACTTCAAAGTTTCACTGTGCCTTGTTTAGGGTGAAAATTGAATAAAAAATAAAATAACGCACATTTAAACAGCAAATTCTCTTTTCCAGAACCATCAATTTATGGAACAGATAACCTTTTCAGGTAATTGTAACGTTGTAGAGTTTTTCTATTTGTTTCAAATAATATACAAGTAACATGATCGTTACATTTAAACTCCGACCCGACTTTGCGTATGGATGTCTTGTAAAGAAACAAATGTAAAAATTCCATTGTTTTTTTTAGTTAAATGAACAGGTATTTATTTCCGGTCGTTTCCATACCAAACCGCCTTACACGTATTTTCCAAACCAGCGAAACTCTTGTTAAAAGTTCGAAAGATAAATGAATCCTGCATCTTGTTAAGAAGTCCCCGTTTTGCGGCCAAGTGCTTCAAAATCTCTCTTTCGCTGCCACATGTTTCTGAAGTCGACATCGACGTTACCGGCTTATTTTTCTCATAGCTTTTCTTTTCCTAATTTTAATCGTTGTGACGTCACCTCTCGCCACGGCTTGTTGATTTGCATACGTGAAATGCCGTTGCTGCTATATTACATTTGCAGGTCTAATGCAACAAAGTTTCTGTTGAGCCGTCTTCATAAATAACAAACACTCACTATGCCTCACCGATCATCACGGTGTTGTCAGTTGTTAATTCTTATCTACGATAATCCTGATAATCGTCATCCTCAAGCAGCCTTTTAACTTTGATAAGAAGTGACCACCTCCAAGTAAAAAAATTTATACTCGTAAAAAAGATGTTTCGATGTGATGCCTCGTTAATAAATCAGTGTTCTTAATAAATATCTTCCTATATTATGCTCTAATGATGCACACTCTATTTTAACAGTATGGTTATATTTCAACGGACCACACACATTGTAGATTCCGTCACAAGCAACAAAAGAAAGGAAAAAAACTCGACTCATAACTTAAAAACATAAGCCTTTATATCAATTATTTCCAACAACGCATTTTTTTTTCTAAATATTTTAACAGTTCATTTCTTCTTTTCCCGGACGCTTGTGAATTTTCATCTTAGATACCTGCTTTGCCGAACAACTTTTCTCAGAATACTTGAGTCTCAAACGCTTTCTTTCTCGCACTCTCATATCTCAAACACGTCTCGAATGCAAGCTTTTTTAAACACGTGTGTCCTTTTTATCTCTGTTGTGACGTCACATCGCGCAGCCGGCTTGGTCATTTGCATATGACTGCTATTGAAAATCCAAAGTAAGTGTATCTTTTACTATGGTTCTAAAAAGCTATGTCCACATGCTTTCGAAATAAAAACCGTATCTATATTTTGTTTCCTAAATATAGCTCCATTCAATTTTTTTTTACATATGGGTCACTACTTATCAATGCCCAAAGGCAACTCGAGGATAAAGGTTAAAGAGATAACAGAAATCACTGGGACAATATCATAATAATCGTTAGTAATGGAAGTTTGGTAAAGTTGTTAACTTAAAGGGAACATCTCATCAAGAACTTGTTTACGTTGGACTTGAAGACGGCCATATTGTAATTAGCTGGAAAGCAGGCAAACGAAAAACAGTTTCACAGATGGTCAGTTCTAAGAAATAAGCTTTGTTCATGGAATCTACGTTTAGGTGTTTGCACAGATAAAGAGTGGGAAAATTACTAGTATTTATTTTTAAGTTACCCGAGTGTTCCTCGTGAAAGTTTGGCGAGAGGAAACCATAGATTGAAGCTCAGATAAGCACTTGACATGAAAATAACGATAAAGCAGAGACAGGCTCGCAACGTCTCTTTTGTGAGAAAGAGGTTGCAGGGAAGAGAAAAGGGCTTCCCCTACTAGGCTACGAAGTCTATTTTGAACACTGTCAACGTAGGATAACCTATTTCTGTGTCTAAAAAGCTGTGCTTCTTTCGATAAAAGTCTATGTTTACATATTCCATTCTAAATAGATTTCTGTGCATATTAGACCCCTACAACTTTTTTCATATTATGACATCGTTTTTCCCCCTCCATTTAGCCTCAAAAGTCCCCACGGTCTTAACATATTTAAATTTGAGTTCAGCACTATGTAAAACTGCTTATTAGACATACACAGAAAATGTTGAACAAATATGGTAAAATAGTCCCAAAAATGGAGTGTTTTTATTAGCCCTTAAAGAGCCCCTGGGCCACACCCAAGGGTTATAGGGAAGTACAGACAAACACAATTGTATAGAAGTTAGTTAGTTACAACTTTGCAGAAAGTTTGATAAAAATTCAAGGTATCAAATTTTATTTATAAGTAAAAAAAAGTGCCAGTTTTAGCCATTTTAAACCGAAAGGAACCCCTAAAGGAGCAACCGGAGTTTTCTCGGAAAATCCGTTTTGTTGGTTTTTTTTTACTCATATCATGTTTAATGTTTATGCAAAATGTAGCACCACCTATTAAATGTAACTATGGAACGCAATTTTCGTCAAAAGAATTCGAAACATTTTTGCAAAATATACTTTCGATAAATCACCAACAATGTACATCTTATCACCAAAGACCATATGGTCTTGCAGGGCGATTTAAGACCGGATTAAAAGAACGATTCAAAATGAAATAGTGTCGAAGAACTACAAAAATTCTTATCTGTTTATCGAATAACACCAACTGTTAACACTGACGCGGACATTCGTTTGCAGAGTTAATGTTTGCTAGGAAAGTGCGTTCAATTTTTACTGACTTGATCCTTTCGAAAACAAAAAAAAAAAAACTAAAAGAAATAGCACCTTAAATAAAACTTGTAGACGTGAAGACGGTCATATTGAATTTGAATTCATAAATTATTATTTAAGAAAAAGCAACATATATCTTATTGCTGATGCAATTCTCTACCTGTATAAGAGCCAAGTATGTCCAAGGATGGAGTACTGTTGCCACATTTGGACATGAGCTGCTAGAAGTAATTTATCCTGCCTTGACCGAGTTCAAAATAAACTTCGTAGCCTAGTGGAAAGATGTCTCTTTCTCTTTCCTTCAACCTCTTTCCCACAGAAGAGACGTTGCGAGCCTGGCTCTTCTTTATCGTTATTTCATGGCAAGTGCTCGTCTGAGCTCCAATCTATAATCACCCCTGTTATTATTTTCACTAAAAGCAATTGTCCAGCTGAAACCACTATCAATAATTTTCCCCACTCTTTATCTGTGCTTAAACCTAAATGTAGATCCCATAAAACAAAACTTCTTTCTTAGAACTGCGCGCCTGTGGACTCCTTTCTGTTCCCCTGCTTACGATTCTTACAACATGTTGCCCTTGACTACTGTACCCTCGCTGACCATTATCCTGAAGTGGCTTTCGGGCCTTGATAAGTGGTGACTTCTTTGTAAAATCATGGATAGTTTGAAAAAGCTGAAAGAAAAATTAGGAACATTATATACGTAATAAAACATCCAAAGTGGAAACTACGACGATATATTAACAAAATAAAATAATATATATATATATATATATATATATATATATATATATAAAAATTATAACACGGAAATTACATAATTGTCGATGCAATAATTTATTTCAACCTTATGGTATTTTCAAGCATCTAAATCAGACAATTACATTTTTAATACTATCTTATTGCTCTGTTTACCACATTGAGCTCTCATACCCGGATTTCCTCTGGATTTATTCCATTATAACACTATATATATATATATATATATATATATATATATATATATATATATATACACTACGCATAAATAAACGACGAAAAAAACATGTGTCTTTCATTTATAATATGTTTGAAGTACCTATGACCTCACTAATACAAAAAAAAAAAACGTATTTAGATTGGAAATAGATCCCGGAAGTAAAAAAAAAAAACTGTATTGCCCAACAAACATTAAAAACAAAAACTTTGAAGGTTGGATATTGTGGCGCGTTTAGTATCATATGACTTCCGGTCATCCGGATATAAAAAAAACGCACAGCACGCAGAACAGTACGTATTGCAATAAAATGGCTTTGTAATTAACACCTAATATTCCTAAACACGTTTGTCTTTCACATCTTAATAAAGTAATAAGAGTCTAACCTTTATATAAGAGACTGCTTATCCGGTCTTTACAGATTTCTTATATGTGGGTTTCTTATATCCGGGTTACACTATATCTATTTTTTTTACTTTATTTTTTGTACGATACAATATGTATATATTATGCTCATTAAATAAACTGTTAATATTATGACCTTTAAATAAGGCTATATCAATATTCGATAGCTAAATAGGAATATGTCCATATCATATTCCCTAAATAAACCCGTAACTCTATTAGGTATAACTTAATGCGATAGCGTGTGTGTTATTTTTTTTTTGTCGCGCTTACATCCGGGCTGTTTAATGGTTATGCAATGATAATTTTTTGTCATAAATTTTTCATAAGCTTTGGTTTAGGTTTCGATTTTAGATTATGGTACTTAAGTCATCTATTTTTTTTATAAATAGTTTTTATCAAGAATTCTTCATACGTTTGGATTTGGATTTCGTTTATAATTGACGAGACTCCTGCAATCTAAATCTTCTTATAAATAATTTTATGAAGAATTCTTCATAAGTTTTCTTTTCGATTTCGATTATGCCTGATGGAACTCGGGTTAAATATAAATAAATTAGGTTCCGCAACTTCAATAAACCAGTAGCCATATCCTATTGCTAAGAAAAGGAGTTGCTATATTCTTCTCTCTAAATACGGCTGTATTAATATTTCTCCTAAAATGTGTGTATTCATGCGCCAATACTATGGAAACCGCTCCAGACAATCAAGCCATTTGACCTCGGAAGCAAAAACATACTATTTTAACGCCACTTGGGTTCCTTGCATGTAAGTCCGAAGTTCTCGAAGTGCTCTTTGACCGACTGGACAGACACGAGGCTCTCACTTACAAAGATATTTTTTTTTTTTTTTTTTTTTTTTTTACAAAGGCATCACCACATTATCAAGGCCCAGAGGCCACTCAAGGATAAGGGTTAAAGAGTGTACAGTAGAAGTTGGTCAATATAGTAATCATTAGTAATGAAAATTTGGTAAATTTAATAACTTATATGGAACGGCTCATCAAGAACTTATTTACTTTAGACTTGAACAAAACCATATTGTAGTCAGCCGGAAAGCAGGAAAACGGAAGACAATTCCACAGGCGTGCAGTTCTAAGAAAGAAGCTTTGTTCATGGAATCTACGTTTAGGTTTAGGCACAGATAAAGAGTGGGGGAAATTATTGATAGTGTTTACAGCTAGACGAGTGTTTCTTGTGAAAGTTTGGCGAGGGGGGACCATAGATTGAAGCTCAGTTGAACACTTTCCATGAAAATAACGATACATCAGAGACAAACTCGCAACATCTCTTCTGTGAGATAGAGGTTGCAAGGAGGAGAAAAGGACATCTCCTACGAGGCTACGAAGTCTATTTTGAACTCTATCAAGGCAGGACAAGTCCTTTCTAGCAGCTCCTGCCCAGATGTGGCAACAGTATTCCATCCTTGGACGTACCTGGCTCTTATATAGGTAGAGAATAGCATCAGCAGTGAGATATCTACTGGATCGATAGAAAGATCCCACCATTTTTCCAGCGGCCTTGGCAACAGATTTGATATACGTGTTCCATTTAAGATCAGGAGTAATGGTCAAGCCCAACGTCGATGTAACACGATGTCGCCTGACCCACAGCCTCATCCTGTTTCCGGATCGCGTGCATAATTGCAGTCATAATGTCCGGTGCCACGTTGAGGCCGAGCCTTAGCCTGGTCAGACAATAGCGAGTTCCTTTAATTAATATCTAATTTAATATTTTAACTCCGTATCCCAAAGGGTTTCGGTTTCTACCATCTTTTCAGAGGAGAAAATATAATATTAGCAAATAGCTATAATGGTATGCACCTTATTTGCTGTGTGTATACGCTTATAACTATTTGCTAATAGTTTCTCCTCTGAGGAGATGATAGACATCGAAACCCTATAGGATAAGGAGTTTACATATTTCTAATCTAGTCTTTGTCTTACATAGAATAATAAAAATCTTTATATATAAAACTCAAATATATTGCGTCATAAAATTTGAAATAAATTGAATCGCAAAAATTTAATTTATTTGATCTCTCTTGTATATCGAGCAAGCTTTATTTAAATGGGACAATAATTAGAAAATATTACTACCAGTAATATGTTGTAAATCTTATAATCGCAGGTTTCCGTACCAGCTGATTGTTGAATAATTTTATTCTGAAGTATATATATATATATATATATATATATATATATATATATATATATATATATATATATACTCGGGGTTTTTTATTCAAAAGTAATAGACTAGTGAATTCAACTAGGTTGTTAGATAGTGCTCAATAAAAAGAGCTGATAATATTTGTTTATTGGTATATAAACATGTTTACATCCCGCTGCTACAAACAGCCATTTGTTTCAATCAAACAACATAACAATGATATATATATATATATATATATATATATATATATATATATATATATATATATATATCTGTTGTTTGATCGAAACAAATGTCTCTGTTTGTAGCAGCGGGATGTAAACATGTTTATATAACAATAAACAAGTATATATATATATATATATATATATATATATATACTAGACTAGACTACCCGTGACCCGTTGGGTCAGGATGTTATATTAGCTATGGAATTCATGTATGAGCGTAACACTTGTGACGTAAAGAAAATAGTTTTTTGTGACATAACAGTAACATTTCTATGAAAATATATTAAAATGAAAAAAGAATATAAATAGATTTCTATGAGTCATTCTGTTTATAATTGTTTATTTTTGAAAAAAAAACCCTACATCCATTGAATTATAAGTTGCTTTAAAATAACTTAAACGTAATACGGAAATGAACGATGTAAAAAAAAATGCAGAAAGTATTAACAATTGTTTATTTGGATAATTTAAAACGCAAAAAAAAAAACTAGGCCACTGAAAACGTACACAGTAAAAAATACGTTCTCAACAGGTCAAAGTTGATTTATTTGTGAGAAAAATGCGACAGCATAGCTGTAATACAGAATAGTTGCAAAACATCCCCTAAGGGGTCAGTATGTTATATTAGCTATGGAATTAATGTATGAGCGAGACACTTGTGACGTAAAGAAAATAGTTTTTTTTTTTGACATAACAGAAACATTTCTATGAAAGTATATTAAAATGAAAAAAAAAATATATAGATAGATTTCTATGAGTCATTCTTTTTAGAGTAGTAGTAGGAAAATGCATGTCAACCAGTAGTAGTAATAGTAGGATAAGGAAGAGGGGGCGTAGTAGTAGTAGTAGTAGTAGTAGTACCAGGAGGAAGATGAAGCGTAGTAGTTGTTGTAAAGAGGAGAAGTAATGGTAGTAGCAAGAAGAGTAGGCATAGTAATAGTAGTAGGAGGAGGATATTGCGCAAGCAAACAAGCAAACAACCAAGAACGACAGAGTTTTAGTATTAATGTATGTATGTATATATATATATATATATATATATATATATATATATATATATATAGGTATATATATTACAATAGAAAAGAAATAGTTGTTAAACTGGAAAAGAAAACGACAAGATATTCTAGAAAAAATATAATAAATTTATAACTTAACATATTGCAGCATTAAGACTTGTATATATAATGTTATAAATTGAATTTAAAAAGAAAGATCTTAATGCTGCAATATTTTAAGTTATAAATTTATTATATTTTTTACTAGAATATCTTGTCCGTTTTTCCAGTTTAAACAACTAGTCGTTTAGTTTTCCATGTTTAAGTTTAAACATATTACTTTTCATGCTCACGTATTTCTATTGTAATCCATAATTTTTACGGGCTTCCAATAAATTCACTTGTTCTTTGTTGAATTCCAGCTATATTTTTTTTTGCCCCATAAAATTATGTAATAACAATGTACGGCACTCGTCTGCTTTCAATAAAATTATTATTCCAGCTATATTTTTTTTGCCCCATAAAATTATGTAATAACAATGTACGGCACTCGTCTGCTTTCAATAAAATTATTATTCCAGCTATATTTTTTTGCCCCATAAAATTATGTAATAACAATGTACGGCACTCGTCTGCTTTCAATAAAATTATTATTCCAGCTATATTTTTTTTGCCCCATAAAATTATGTAATAACAATGTACGGCACTCGTCTGCTTTCAATAAAATTATTATTCCAGCTATATTTTTCCCCCCATAAAATTATGTAATAAAAATGTACGGCACTCGTCTGTTTTCAATAAAATTATTATTCCAGCTATATTTTTCCCCCATAAAATTATGTAATAAAAATGTACGGCACTCGTCTGTTTTCAATAAAATTATTATTCCAGCTATATTTTTTCCCCCATAAAATTATGTAATAAAAATGTACGGCACTCGTCTGTTTTCAATAAAATTATTATTCCAGCTATATTTTTTTTTGCCCCATAAAATTATGTAATAAAAATGTACGGCACTCGTCTGCTTTCAATAAAATTATTATTCCAGCTATATTTTTTTTGCCCCATAAAATTATGTAATAAAAATGTACGGCACTCGTCTCCTTTCAATAAAATTATTATTCCAGCTATATTTTTTTGCCCTATAAAATTATGTAATAAAAATGTACGGCACTCGTCTGCTTTCAATAAAATTATTATTCCAGCTATATGTTTTATGCCCCATAAAATTATGTAATAAAAATGTACGGCACTCGTCTCCTTTCAATAAAATTATTATCTCCCTCACATGCTTTCATTCTCTCTGTTTTACTTGTTATTTCTCTTTCCGAATTAATAGCAACAGTAGTCGCTGAAGCGATGTGGTTGCTATGGAAACCAGTTATAAAAAGCGTCACTGATCTCCTTACATATTTTGACGATTTTGGACGTCAAAAAATTAATCATAACTTTTGTTTTATTGAAGGAAAAAATGATTTTATTTTTCACAATATATATACAAGTAAGAATGTATACCTGAAAACAATTCTCAGCCTATAATGAGATATGTGGAAAATATTTAATCCGGTTCCATCCTGAAAAAAAAGGCTGCTAATGAGTGAAAATTCAACAATTGCCACGTGTGCGTCACAGGAGTTTTATTTGTTTTTCAACTGTTTCACGAATGCGCATGCGTGGATAGTTCACAGCACAAATTGCTCATGCTAATAATAAGTCGGTTTTAAAATAATATTAAATATAGTGTCAAGCTGGCTAAATGGTTATCATATTGTACTCACTGTTTTTAGGCTTCGGTTTCGATCTCAACTGGAGTATACTTTTTACTTACAAGAGGTGAACTTTTTTAGAAAAAAACACAACATAATACTCTTATGCACGTGTCTTAAATTCTGTATAGATTAAAATATAATATGTATGCGTATTTCACGACTGGGCAATGTCAGGTGGCTTGGTAGTATATATGCGTATTGCATATGAAATTAATTCTATTTTAGAAAAAATCGAAAGACTATCGGTCAAAGTGGCGTGCCACTGTCCACAAAGTTCCTCGCTAAAAATTTTTTACTGCCAGAGATCAGTGCCACAGAGAATCAACTGCAGTGATACAAACTAGAACTTTTGGTGGCCCTACTGTGCCAGATCCGGTACATTAAGCCGTGGGTTGCGCGGCCACATTGCAAAACACAGATAAGTTGCTAAAACGATGAGTCTTCTCCAGACATGGCGGAATTCCACTACAATATATATATATATTATTCTTATCTCTATATTCTTCTTGTTCCTCCTCTTCCCTTTCCCGAACTAGGTCTCTATATCTAGTACACGACCTGACCTCAATTAAGCGACCGGTCACACTTTATGATTCTTTTAATTCTATTTGAAGATATATCTATTTATATATATGTATGCATGTTTATTTGTATATATATATATATATATATATATATATATATATATATATATATATATATATGTGTGTGTTTATACAAATGTGTGTATATATATGTCTGTGTATGTGTATGTGTGTATGTATGTATATGTGTGTTCATGTGTATATAGGGATGAATATGCACATATGTTTCACCCGACTTCCTACCACTTACCACTACCTACTCTCCCTAACACTTCGCCCCACTGAAAATAATATAGACTTCTAATGAAAAGGTTTCCACCAGACTTTGAATTATTATCGCTGGACCCACAAACAAATTTATACAAGCACTTGCCCGATTCGGATATCTACACAGCTATGCGGATTACCCAATATATAGCTTGGACATTATTACCAAACGGATGTAGAGAACGTATAATAGTGATTTTACCAAGCAAGCTGGATCTAAAAAAACATTCATATCCTTTTTCTACAAATCCTTCTGCTACAGGACTTCTGATAAATGCATTATTTTCACTTTGACTTTCCATGTCTTACTGACTTTAGAAAATAGGGTGCATACCTTTCTAACTATTTGCTAATATTTGCTCTCGTCTGATGAGATGGTAGACATCGAAACCCTATAGGTTAAGGAGATTAATTTTCTAAAGAATTCTTTGTCTTGCTTAGAATAAGGAAAATTCTTTGATATAAAACTCAACCACTTCATTTCATTTCAATGAGAGTTTTTTTTTAAATTCATTGAATTACAATTTAAATATATATATATAGTGTAATTCATAGAAGTTTATGTACATTTTGTGTAAAAAAATCGAGCTAAGGCATCGTTAATTCACTACCCCCACAGCAACAGCCGTATATCGGAATGGTTAGTAGCTTTGACTGTCATTTGAGCGGCCGGGTTTCGATCCTGGCTTAAAGTAGTTGCCGCCCTCTATATAGTCCCGAAACCATAGAGGCTGTAGCTATGAGACAATTGAGGAGATGAAAGAAGTAGAAACGAGGGCCATGGCTAAATCGTTGGAACAGTAAAAGTGTATTGCAGTTGGAGAAGAGTACTAAGAAGAGGACTAGAGTTTTGTGTATGTTTCACACGAACAAAGTCTAGAAACTTATTGAAGTCACTTCATATACATATATATATATATATATATACATACACACACACACACACATATATATATATATATATATATATATATATATATATATATATATATATTAGACATTAAGTAGAGATGATAGACATATATATAAATACCCGTTCACATACACCTTTCACGATAAAGATAGATCCCAGAATTAGATAGAATCGAGCAATTGCATCGACAACGGACAACGCCAGACCCAAAGTGGGCTTCGATGTACTGCATCTCATCAGTGACGTGCTCCGACATAGGCGCGAACCCAGGTCGTCGCACTCATAAAGTGTGCAATACTGACGACCTAACCATATGGCGCAATCTATTAACTATGCCTCGATTTTTTTTAATTCTTTTTTTTTTTTTTTTTTACTGATGAGATGCAGTACATCGAAGCTCACTTTGGGTCTGGCGTTGTCCGTTGTCGATGCAATTGCTCGGTTCTATCTAATTCTGGGATCTATTTTTATCGTTAAAGGTGAATGTGAACGGGTATATATACATATATTTATATATCTATATATATATATATATATATATATATATATATATTGTACCAATAAATATTAAATACTTTTGCATTTTATATGTATGTATATATATATATATATATATTAGATTATAAATATATATCTATATATCTATATATAATCCAAAAATATTTAATATTTGTTGGTACAATATATATATATATATATAATTATATATACGTACATACTTACATAAATACATACATACATTCATACAAACATACATACATATATACATATATATATATATATGTGTGTGTGTGTGTATTTGTTTATTTGAGGTAGGAAGATATACGAAAATTCAGAATAATTGAATTTCAACAAGGGTCGTTAGTTGTGCTCAATCTAAGAGAGCCAATTTTATTTTTTTTAGACAAGAAAACTTCAAATACACAAATTAAACAGTTCTCAGATATTTTCAAATTTTAAGGAGAGATTTATTGCCATTACTAGCAATAAGCAAGATATGAGAATTTTTCATTTTACTTATTGCCAGTTATGGCAATATTTATTTCCTCCAAATTTGAATAGGTCTGGGACCTTTTTAATTTTTGTATTTTAATTTTTCTTGC
>NC_136520.1:7841475-7878975 GCF_053919585.1 Euprymna scolopes | reverse complement strand
ACTAGGGATATACTTCTCTTTGGACTAGTGCACTGTCCAGAAAAAAAAACAATTTTCATTATTTCAGCTGTTTTGTAAACTTTCCAATAGGATTATTTGCATTGTCACGCTGAACTTATTTTGGAATACATTCTATCTAAAGAACTATTTTGCATTTTACATCAACTTGAGAGGTATTTAATTCAAGCGGAAATATTATGCCCGGTTTGTTTTTATATTAGTACTTTTTTACATATACAATATTTTTCAATTTTTTATTTATTTTTTTTTTTTTTTGCAATTTATAACTACAATAAATTGCTGTTTCACTTAATGCCTAAACTAGCAAATTCTCGTATTGCTACAAATATAAATTGCTAATTTCTTCATGTCCTCTTATGAAAAGAATAATAAGAACAGCATTCTTTGAAACTTCGCGGAATAAAAGACTTTATAAATTGTTTTTGGAGTGTTCAGTCGAAGAATAAATTTTGATCGTAAAGTTCCATTTACAGTTTGAATTTCCTTTCTCTTATAATAAGCTCTACTATTGCGTATTGAGCTTTTTTAATTCGGTTGGGATTAAATCCTATTTCATTTCTTACGCAAAGAAAAAAGCTACGAAAATACACTATAACATAAACACACAGAAAAATAAAACAAATACCTCACTATTAAACAGACATCTTTTCATTCCCACCCACACCAAAAATACAAAAATCTACGACACTCTTAATAGACTTGGTTTTCACTTGACACAAACAACTTCCTCAACCATAAAACAGACATTAAAAACTACCAAGCACTCTCCCAAAACCCTCACATCCGATGCCGGTATATATTCTATCCCATGTAACAACTGTCGACAAGCGTACATAGGTGAAACACAGCGAAAATTGAAATTAAGACTTAACGAGCACAGAAGAGATATAAGGAATGGCAACGCCCTAAATGCACTCTTTTGCCATTGTGCAGAACACGATCACTCATTTAATTTAGATCAAGCGAAAATTATTAAATACGTGATAGATAGAGCTAAAAGAAGACTTTTAGAATGAGCACTAATATTGAATACTAATACTATTACGCAAACAAAAGGCTTCTACCATTTAACCCCTAGCATAGGGAAATAATAATCACAGAACAAAATATCAAAAAAGATCCTGGCTAACCGTTTTTCCTTAAATATTTCAACAAAAATGAATAAGTTTACGGGAGAAGAAAAAAAATGTACATATTTATTTTAACGCACTTTTAAAAGTGTATATATAGACATCGAACAACCCAACCTTCCCATACGCACACATATGTTTGTCCTTCCCGACACGGGTAGGATTCAAAAACTGTCCTCTTTTACGTACGATCTATGACTTTTTCTTTTCTTGCATTTTTACTTCAATTATCCTGAAGATGTCCTCTGAAATAAGGACGAAACGTTGATTATTTTTATAATTTCATTCGGTTTTTCTATTTTTCTCAAAACATAACGTCCACCACCGCTGGTATTTTTACATTCCTTATACATACACACACACACACACACACACATATATATATATATATATATATATATATATATATATAAAATAAAAATTACAATTAAATTTACCAAAATGGTCCAAGATGGTAAAATTAAAGTATATTATAAATATTAAAGAATTAATATTTATAAAGTTATCTCAGCCAGATGTAAAAGCTCGATAAAACCAAATTATTTATTTATTTTCCATTTAGTGTCTTCTTACAGCTCTTGCTGACATTTTTTTAAGTGATGACCTGTACATTTCAGTTGACCTATATTATTTTGCCTTATATAATTTTTCGCGCTTTTTAACATTTCCTGTCTGGGTCATTTTGATATTTGTTTTTCTATTTTATATTTAATTCTATCACCATTTATTTTTCCTCTTCTTCTTCCCTGATCTTTCTTATTTATATTTATCTCTCGGCAGTAGAGTGAAAAATATATCTTTTTTTTTCTTTTATTAATATTATTGGAATGTGTTCCCCTTTTTCCCTTGTACACATATTTGTGAATTATTCCATGGATTTCTGCCTTTGGATTATTTTGGACCATCTTCCAATTACGGGATTTCCTTGGATTTTACTTGTGCAAATGGAAATTCAATTGACTTTCTTGAAGTTATATATTTTGATTTTACCGTCACTGGATTATTTATCTTCCACCAGACTATCCATTCACGTATAATCACCTTTTTCTTCACCATATTCCCTCTGCTTCACTTTTTGTTTTGTGCATATTGAAATTTCTTATGCTCCGAGTTAACAAGGTAAGCGTTGATGGTAAGACGATGTTGAGTGTACTCGATTTTATGTTTGAGTCGGCGTTGTGTGTGCCGACGCAGCGCAGCCGGTAATAGATAATAAATAAATAATGATGATAACCAGGATGTTGATGATCATGACGATGATGCTTTATTTTTTGAAATCACGCAACAGTAAGCAAATAAAACGGTTTAAGCATTGCTAAGCTTTTTAAATGGTGTTTGAAAGTATGGACGAAAAAAAAAACCTGAAAATCGAAAAATGCAGAAATACTAAAAAGAGATTCATTACAGTAGGTAGACCGTCCCGTGTCGGCAAGAAGCCTTTAGCCTGGAATGCGACACTTAATAAAAACCTGGTCATTTTGCGCGCCAAATGTCCGGCGGCAAGTTCAACCAGATCGGATCAAGCGAAATCTGATCCGAAATTGGATCAACTTGAAACGCGTACATTTCATCTAACGCTATATCGAATTGCTTTCTAGTTCTTAGATTTCAAACTGCTGACATGATTATTTCGAAAAGTGCGTGCGCTTATTAGAGCACGAACACACGCACAATAAAAGAAGTGTTAACGCCGTTTGACTGTGTAACATTACATATGTTCACACACGTAGATCAAACACACCGACAAAAAAATCGGTGTTTCTACCTGATGTTGCCCGTGCAGGGAAAGAAAAAAATATATTACTTGTCTTCCATGGTCTTCTTCCGTCACATAACTTCATCATACCAGTTATCATAGGTGCCACAGGACTTATGAAGAAGAACCTGAAGTCCTACCTTACTAATATTCCTGGTGAACCAAGTGCAAAAGAGATTCAGAAAATTGCACTTAAGGGAACAGCGAGGATTCTAAAAAGAGCTCTAGGTTGGTTTCAATAAAAAAGCGGGGCAATGTTGGCAGCTGGTTTTGCTGCCCCATACCCAGCATTACAATCTTCAAAGGAAGAAAAATTAAAAAAAAAAAAAAAAGTTATTCTAATTTCATATTTTAATGGAACATTCTTTTCTTTTTTGTTGCGTCTTAATATAACCTCACGTATACCATTATTTCTGCGACAGTTATACGTGGTGTCTTCAATTAATTTCCAAACTTTTAGGTACAGGCATTTACAATTGTCGTAGAGTCTTTAAAAATTAGTATGTTATTGCTGTTATCTTATGACTGACTAGTTTTAATGATCCCAGGTTCAAAAGAACAGTGACAGCAGGAATTGGAATACACCTTACTAAAGCCTAGTTGTAACAGCTAGTGAGTTCCAAACATGCAATCTGGAGGAATGGCAAGTTTAGACAAATGATTTACAATAAAAATGCGATAGAAAGGTATGGAATGCTTCAGCTTTCTTTGAACCATCTCGCTTAAATCGAACATGAGTTTTTGAATAGCATAAGAGATTCAATAAAGGCAGGGTGATGCTGAGAAGTGTGATGGTAATAAGGAACTAAGAACACTAGAGGATGAGGACCGTCGTGTGTCTATAGAGACAATAGGTGCCCATGTATGGAGTATTGTTGTCACATTTGGGCTGGTGCATCTGCTACTAGTCTCTAGCTCCTAGACAAGGTTAAAAAAAGTCTCTCATCTGATAGGCCCTGAACTGGCATCTAAGCTTCAGCCCCTGTCCCATCGACGAAACGTTGCATCCTTCTGCCTTTTCTACAAGTATTTTAATGGTGAATGCTCTGACGAACTGTAGACACTTGTGCCCCCACGACGTAGACACCCTCGAAAAACCCGACAGGCAGCTAAATCCCACCCCCACACAGTAGAGATCCCTAGATGTAAAAGGTATTTCTACTCCAGTAGTTTCTTCCCCAGAACCGCTAGACTCTGGAATTCCATTCCAGGTTCCTGCTTCCCTAACTGTACTGAGATGCAGAAGTTCAAGTGTAACGTGAACCGACATCTTGCTAACCAAATCCAAACATAGCGCCCCAGTAGTTGCTGCCCCTGATAGTAGCCCCCTTCACAAAAGTGGCAATGCGCTTTTTTTGGGGTGAAAATGTAATTTAAAAAAAAGTCTAATATCTGTGAGAGATTGAAAATGCGGAAGATTTGAGTGAATCTTGTCCCGGGGCTGTTCATAGAAGAACAGGAAGAAAGACGTTGTCATGAGCACAAGGAAATGGTCGATCTGATGAATTCAGACTCTGTTGATGAACACTGGATCTACTGCTATGACGCAGAGTCCAATAGACAGAGTTCCTAGATTAAACATGCTGGCTCTCCCAGACCCAAGAAGACCAGACAGAGAAAATCTACCCAGAAACTTACAATGAATCCCGTTTTTTGACAGCACGGACATGAATTACATGCACTCAGTTCCCACTAGACAGACAGTCAACAAGGAAGGATTAAGTTGGGAGAGGCTAGCACTCTTAGAATTGGGTCAGTGGTTTTTTTCACCAGGACAATGCACCATATCACAATTCAATTATTGTTAAAGAGTATTTGACCAAAATAGGCTCTAAAACATTTCCTAAACTTCTCTTTGGTCCAGACCTTGCTTCCTGTGACTTTTGGTTATTGCCTAAGCTCAAGGAAAACCTAACAGGCAGTCGTTAATGTACAATTGAGGAGATGAATGGGTTTGTGACAAGGGGCATTGTCACACTCACACAAAGAACTACCATGGGGCATTCCAGAAGTAACTGGAATTGTACAACAAGTGCGCTGAAGCCGGAGGCGATAAATTCGAAGGGGACTAGAGTTTTCTTTTACAGACTATGGATACGAAGGGCTGTATGTGCATGAAATTTTTGTGGCAGGAGTGGTGCAATCTCCAACCATACCTCTCCTGAGTCGACATTGTTAAATACCAGTTGAAAGTGAAGCGTCTGTAGATGACAACATATAACAAATGCCGAGATAAGCGGGGAGCATATACAGCGCTTAGAAGTCCCAAATTCTCACCTATCTGGTACTAACAAGACTCAACGTTGCTGAACCTCGGTGATCTGACGAGAACCTGTGTGTCAACGCGATTATGCCGTATACTTCTGTGTGCTATATCAATAAAGTTACCCATACAAAAAAAAAAATGACCGAAAACTTATTGGTCCTTTTATGACCTGAATTATGGTGTAGAAGATTAAAAAAAATATTTATTGTTAATTTCAGTTCAAAGTGTAATGATACTATGATTGTTTTCAAACTAGAAAAAAATTATGAATTTCAATAAATTAAACTACCACTGAGATTTTTTTTTTGCATTTCATAAACTTAGCTTGATTATTATCTAGAGTGCTTAAAAAGTGTCTTTATGCCCACAAACGAAATGCTCCCCTCTCTGAGTGGATTTGTTCTGTTTGGTCATCTTGGGTCTGGGAGACCAAGCGTGTTTCCACTGGTAAATGTGTCTCTTGATGGTTTAACTCCAGAAAATGGACATAAGATCAGGTGTTGTTTTGAGAAGTCAGTGCATTAAGGATAACTGCACTTAAGCCATTTTTTTTGTAAAAGAACATGCCTGAGCATCCTTGTAGGCATTTCCCAGTAGGAGTGTCTCAGGCAATTAGCACTAAACTAACTAATCCTTTCTTAGAGAGAAAATAAAGTCTGGAAAGATTGATCTCCTACAATTTGGACTCAAAATTACCTTAAATTTTGCAGCCTGGTATTCAACCACTAGGTCAACGTGAATTAGCGCGGGAAAGAAAATAAATTAATTTATATATGGTGTTGAGTTGACAGACAAATACAGTAAGCTGATCGTAAAGGTATTTGGTGGCGGGAATAAAAATATTACGTTATGCTTCGATTGACAGCTTTTTCTAATTCAATTAAAAGGCCTCGTCCTTGTTTGCAGGGAGGCTAAATAATATATATATAAATATATATATATATATATATATATATATATATATATATATATATATATATATATTTAATATTTTATTTTACCTACCCAGATACTTATCTATTACTTACAAAATGTATTTGAATCAATTCCTACGTTATATTCATTTATTTACAAATGAACGAATTAATTCGCTCATGTCATAAAAAAGTTAAGGCACCGAGTAGTTTAAATTGAGATAAAAAATCCTATATGCGTCCAGATATGACGGTTAAAACATCCACAGTAAAACGGGTCCGATTAAAAAGTTTGCCTTTATTATGTGGTTTACTTACTGATAAACATTTTAGCGAAGAAAGTAATAATGTTTAAATTCCATTAATTCCGCATCCAAAATAATGATTCTATCCGAGTTTAAATATGTCCGTGATTACCTGGCCATCCTATACCAAAAATACTTATAAAATTTATTATAAATACATCGTAATATTACATAGCAACAATATAACGTGTGACTTTCTATGTACAAGTTGCCTCAAATAATTTTCTAGATTGTTCGTATTAGCACATTTATTGATAGTACACACATGAAACTCTAGTTCCCTTCGAAGTAACCTCCTCCGGTTGCAATACACTTATTGTGCCGTTCCAACAATCTCGCGAAGGCCTATGGAATATCCCTTGTGTGTGAGCGTGTCAATGACACTTGTCACAGCGTCTTTTGTCCCGTGAATTGTCTCATAACGATAGTCTCTGAAGTTTTCTTTTGCCTTAAGGAATAACTAAAAGTCACAGGGAGCAAGGTCTGGACTACAGGGAGGGTGAGGAACTGTCTTGATGCCCAACTTGGTCAAAAAGTCTGGGACGAGGATGATTCTTCTCTGAGCACACTTGGGGCAAACTTTGCGCAAATTTTTAGCATCTTCAATTCCTCTCGAATAATTGTACGTACAGTTCTTATACGGACATTAAACTTTGCACTTATTGTCTTTATAGACACACAGGGTTCCTTATCCAGGATTGTTTTTCTTTGGCCATTAAACCTGGGAGTCCTTATAACCTTACTCTCCCACATCACTCATCGTTCCTCACAGACTCCCTTCTTGCTTTGAATCTCTTATGCTACTCAAAATCTCTTACTTAGTTAATAGTTAAAGAGATGAAAAAATGAAATAACTAGTTAAATAGATTAATCGTATGAATTAAAAGTTACAAATAATCCAATCTCATCAGTTATAAATGGAAATAAAATGATACAAAAGAAAGACGTCTTTGAGACTGTCATTTTTATTTTCTTTTTATTTTTAATATTTTTAGATTTTTCTTTAATGTCTTCCTGGTCCTGGATATGACCTAAAACTATATCCGATGGTGAGGCCCCACCTTGCGGGCCTTAGGGAGTGTGGAGCCACCCTTTAATTGACATTGTTCCCAGGTCCACTCTGACCCAGAGTGGTAGTACCTGTTATGGTCCCAACTATGGGTTAAATAGAATCTGACTTTAAAAAAATATATACTCCATTAAAAATCGTTCCTCAAAATAACTAGATTCGGTATTAAATAACCTGAAAAAGGTTTATATGTCGTAAAACAAAAACAACCAACCAACCTAATGTCTTCGTAAAATGTGTTTCTTTCATTTCTAACTAGCATTGGTGCCCGGCGTTGGCCAGGTGTTTGGAGGTGTGTGTTGAGCCAAAAAAAAAGAGTTGCAGTAAGCAGGCAGGCTGGAACCCGTGCCGTGAAGGCGTAAAAAAGTGGAGGTCTGTGTAAAGATGTTGGTTGGGCAAAAAAAAAAAGAGAAAAATTGTGAGCACAAAAAAAGTGATAAAAAGCAGGCAGGTTCAGACCCGTACCGCGAAGGAGGAAAAGAAACCGAAATAAAACAAACATGACACGTTAGGTGTTGCGCCCATTGCCAAACCGGAAGAGGCATTGACTTTCGAAAAAAATAGTGAGAACAGCGACCACTTCCTGCCCAGTTGAAGGTAATAGAAATAATGTTTTTGGCTAATTTGGAGATATTTTTCGTCCGAAGGGTCGATCTACAAAATGATAACGTTCTCGTGAAAATCCGTCGCCTCTGTCGAAAGTTTTTGCAAGACATACAAACACACATATATTTAAACAGACAGGTGAGATTTATACCATAGATATAGATGTAAATGCTTTAGAAAACTTATATATATATATATATATATATTTCAAGATGTTTTTAACATGTTTTATTAATCATTTGTTGATATATATATATATAAATATATATATATATATATATATATATATTAGTGATGCGACGATTCCAGTATTTTTCCCGATTCCGACACAATTACCGATTCCGTACTAAATTCCCGATTCCGATATGTTTACCGCTATAAAGATGTTATTTTGTCCCGATTACCGTAAAAACAGATCTTAAATGTCCTTATATTTTCTCAAACGTAAAAACACATTTGAAGGATTGATCTAGAGATTTTAGTCTTACCGGAAGTTTAAATCAATAAATATTTATTATTATATTATTACTACAAGCAGTGGAAAATGTTTGTTAAACCAAAATCAAATAAAAAAAAAGATAATTGAACGAATCGGTTTTTTCATCGGAAAATAGGCTCACATTTTTCCGATTCTGATACGCTGAAAAGCTTCGATTTTGTTCGATTCATGATTCCGATTTTGAATAATCGTCCCAACACTAATACACACATACATACACATACACACACACACACACACACACACACACACACATATATATATATATATATATATATATATATATATATATATATATATATTAAGTAATGTGATTTATAATTTAAAAATTTTAAAAATTTAAAAATCAAAATTTAATTAAATTAAAAATCAGTTTCATAAGAAGGAACAACAACAAAGTCAATTATCTGTACGATCGTTTCGGAAATCCGTGCTTTTTATTTGTGGTATACATGAAGTCACGTAGAACAATTATACATAGTTTTTTTGGTAAGCACGGTCTCCTCATCAGCAAATTTAGGAGGATTTCTATTGAATTGAAAAGACACCAAAAATATATATATCTAAATTACAACGAGCATTTCCTGTATTTTAATTAAACTAGTAATTTCACTATTACATTAAAATACACTTAGCTCTTTAGACTATTATTCTAATCTCCTTTAAATTATATATATATATATATATATATATATATATATATATATAGAGAGAGAGAGAGAGAGAGAGAGATGTGGTATTCACTTTTTACAGACTAACACTTGAGAGGCGTCTGCAGATCGCTTAATATTTTTATTTATTTTTTTTTTTTTTGGAAATCATTTTGAAACATTTTATGCACGAATATAACTGACAACCCTTTCGTGCCGTTTAACCTAATAAGATTTGTTTCTTTTGGGATATGTAAAGTCTAAATGTCTAATCTGATAAATCAGACAAAATTCATGATGAAGAGTCTTCCACCCGAGCAAACGTTTACAAATCGTTCAAATTCATTTTACTAATCACGATTCGGTTCGAGTAACACATCGTCCCTTACATGAGTTTTATGGCGGCAATTATCGACCATCAGAACGATTTATGAGAAACCGTGTTTCGTTATAGAGCTAGGTTAACTCTGACCGGCAATGCAATTCCTGGAAAACGTTGTTACGTGCACGTACAACAAGAGTTTGCCGCTGCACAGCTGTTAAAAATGTGTTGATTCGTCAACGTGCTCAACAGTTTAACTTGAGACTTTATGAAAACTTTTACATATATTTTGTTAGCATCCTTACAAGAACTCCTTGGCTTAAACGACATTTTATAAAATCTTATTTGTCCCCTGACAAAAGGATGGTGGACCTGTAAATTCACCCTTGTCCGTTTATCTGTCCGCACTTTTCTCAATAACTACGCCTTGGAATTTTTAAAATTTTGCACAAACATTAAACATGATATGAGTAAAAAGTAACAGAACAGATTTTCCGAAAAACTCTGGTTTCCCCCTTAGGGGTGCCTTTTGGATTAAAATGCCTAAATTCGGCAAATATTTGCTTATTAAAAAACATTAATATCTTGGATTTTTTTAAAACTTTTTGAACAGTTGTAACTAACTGATTTCTATATAATTTTGTTTGTCTATACTTCGCGTTAACCATTGGGTGTGCCCCAGGGGCTTTTTTAGGGCTAATAATAAAAAACACTCCATTTTTTGCGACTATTTTACCATATTTGTTCAAAGGTTTCTGTGTATGTCTATTTAGTAGATTTGCATAAATGGAGTTATGGAATTACAGTATGCAGACGATAACGACCTTGTAGCCCTCTCAGAAGAGGACCTACAGTGTACACTGGTTGCCTTCACGAGGGCGTACAAACAGCTAGGACTAACAATTAATATAAAAAAAACTCAAATCCTCCATCAATCACCACCAAACAGTACTCCAGCCTCACCCCCAAACATCTCCATCGACAACGCTAGACTGGAAAATGTGGACCACTTCCCATACCAAGGCAGCATCCTATCATCAAAAGCCAACATAGATGATGAAATACAACACCGTCTCAGCTGTGCCAGTGGGGCTTTCTCAAGGCTAAGGAAGAGAGTCTTTGAGAACCGTGACCTTCTGGCAAAGACCAAAATCATGGTATACAAAGCTGTCTTGCTGTCCACTCTTCTCTATGAATCGGAGACCTGGACCACATACAGGAGACACGTAAAAACCCTGGAGACGTACCACCAAAGATGCCTCCGAAAAATCCTCAGAATCAGTTGGAAGGACAGACGCACCAACAAGCACCTGAGTGAGGCTGACATTCCTACTATCACCGCTACTGTTGCTCAACGCCAGCTCAGATGGATTGGTCATGTTGTCCGAATGCCGGATCTCCGCCTCCCAAAACAGATTTTCTACTCTCAGCTTGTTGAGGGAAAGCGTGCCCAGGGTGGCCAAAAGATGAGGTATAAGGACAACATCAAAGTAAATCTAAATCGGTTTCACATGGATCTTGAGAGATGGGAGGACGTGGCTGGGAGCAGGTTGGCATGGAGGAGCGCTGTCCATGAAGGTGCTGCGCTTTATAGCAGTGACCTAAATCAAGCTGCTGAGGATAAACGCAAGCACAAAAAGAACAGATTATCAACCAGACACACCCAACCCCACCCCACCACCACTACCTTTATCTGCCCAAATTGCACAAGAAAAATTGGGTCTAGGATTGGGCTCTATGCTCACCTGAGGACCCACAGAAGCTACAACGGAGGACAGTCTTACTCGGACACGAGTGACCGCCGATGATGATGAAGAGATTTGCATGGTGCTAAACTCAAATTTAAATATCTTAAGGCCTTAAGGGGGAGGTAACTGATTGACTTTGTCATTTTTTTTTCAATTTTTTTTTTGGCATGGTGTAGAACTCAAATTTACATATGTCAAGGCCTAAAACTCTACCGTATGGTCATATCCATCAGGATTTGACGTCCCCTGAGGACTTTTGGGGCTAAATGGGTTGGTGGGGGGGGGGTCAAATTATGGACTTTGTCATTTTTTTTTTGCATTGTGTAGAACTTAAATTTACATATGTTAGGGCCTAAAACTACAACGTTTGTTCTATTTCAGCAGGATTGGACATACGCTGGGGACTTTGGGAGCTAAATGGGGGAGGGGAATGCTGAACTTAGTCAATGTATAGACAAGTAAAAGTAGAGTGACAAGCGTGTCCATAGACCCCCCCTCCCCAACGTTTGAATGGCCTTGTGCCTAATTTTTTATTTTATAGTTTTTCACTAGTGTCATATTTGTTCTGATACAAACTTCACTTTTCCTGTCCTCGGTCAGACATTTTTTTTTTAATCCAGAGTGCCCATTTTGGGGGAGCTGGATTCCTCCTCCTATTAAAAACAAACCCTGTGTCATACTCTTCCTTCGTGAGAAGGCAAGTAAAGAGGAGTATTCTTATGAAGAGTTGAAGTTAAATAATAATCTTTCTACGTCTTATTTTTTTTTTATTTCGGAGTTAACACTTCTTCAGGCCTAAAGGCCACGCGAGGATAAGGGTTAATGAATGTAAGGTGGTAGTGTAGTAATCGTTAATGGTGCAGATTCGGTAGAATTAGGTTGCTTGTTTCTGACTAGCATTTCAGCCCGGCGTTGCCCGGGTGTTTGGAGGTGTATATTGAGCAAAAACAACAAAAAAAACGTCAATTTTTAAAAATATTTTTACCCTATTATGGTCATTAACCTTTATTGTTTTCGGCTCAAATCAAGTTAGTAAGTTAGATCCGTGTCCAATGAATCTATATCTACAATTTCAACTGTTTAGACCAAAACTTGGCGGAGGAGTTTGGTAGAGTTTTCAAACGTCAAATCGTTGAACTTTGACTCGTTTACAGCCAAATATTTGGCCGAAAACGGATTAGAAAGATTTTCACAAATCTCAGTACCCTGTATATCAAATTTCGCGTCTGTAGACTGAAAATTGACAGAGTTATTGCTTAGGAAAATGTACACACACACAGACTCGTTCACTTTTATAGATATATAGATGCACGATGGAGAGGTTCATCTGAGAGTCTATCGAATTTTGTTTGTATCTTAACTTAGAGAACTGAATAATCGAGGATTTCTAATGAAAATAGAATCGAGGATTAGCACATTTAGTGAATAGGTAGAACGAAACACCGTTGATCCACACATTCTTTTGAATATTTTTTTTCAATGATACAGGACACTTTTAGTGAAATAGTACGGTAACAATACTGTGTAGCCAATTTAGTAGCGATAATAGTCATATAGCGGCTTTTGTTTACTTTGGCCTCCCTGTTGTTCAGCGAGACTGTGAATATGGCGGTGTATGCGAAAAATTCGTCCCCGGCAATGTTTTAGGTCAAACGACAATGTTTGTTATATTTTTAATAAAAAAAAAAAAACAAGATGTTTTTTTTTTCACTTACTTATGAATTTTATTTGAACGTTTAAAGAACGTTGAACGTTTACATGCATAAAAAAATAGAATTTTAAATTTATTTCACAAAAATATATGATGAAAAATCGTCTCCGATTTTTTTTCTTTCTCTTTAAAAAAGATTTTTCTAATTGTTTTTTTGGAAATGAAATTTTTTAAACCGGATCTTTTAGAAATAAGATTGGATTATATATATATATATATATATATATATATATATATATATATATATATATACATATATATATATATATATATACATATATATATATATATATATATATATATATATATATATATATATATATATATATATATATATATATATATATATATATATATATACAATTTTTTGTCACTTTGCCATTCATATATTGGCTGGTTTAAATACATAAAAAATGTAAAAAAGAAAGCAACAAAAAAAAAAACAAATACACTTTTCGTTCAATAAATTTTTGAAAAATTATATTATAAAAGATCTATAATGTCTATTATTAAGTATGTAAAAGTTTAAGAGGTTTTTTATTAAATTTTTTTTCAATTACATTGACTTTTGACTTAAAACATTGCCGGGGACGATTTTTTCACATACACTGTCATGTTACCAGTCTCGCAGAACAATAGAGAGACCAAAGTAAATCAAAGCCCATCAAGCTATGGTTAAAACGTCATTAACACCAGAGGAAAAATCACTGCTTGGTGAGTTTTATAGTGACCCGCTATTAGTGTCCTGGTTATTAGTCTCCCAGGCATAAGTGGCCTAGGTCTTAAGTGTCTTAGGTTGTTAGTGTACCTTTTTTTTACAAGGTAGTCACCATTTATCAAGGCCCGGAAGCCACTCGGGGATTAGGGGTATTGTGTTTACAGTACGTTAGTTTTTGAGATTTGATAAAGTTTCTTACTTAAGGAGGCGGTTCATCAGGAATTTGTTCACATTAGACTTGAAGACAGCCAGGTTGTAGTCAGTGAATTTGAATACCGATAATGTCTTTTTTGTTGATGGTTTTCACCCCAACTTAAGAATAGAACAATGACATAAAAAGTGAAATTAAAAGTTCACACGAACCACCATTGTTTTGCTAGGGATAAAAACTAGGAGGGGACACTTGTCCCAGTTATTACAATTAAAATGTACAATACATGTTATATAGACGTCATAAATTACATGCAAATAGAATTTAAAACGATTACAAACAAAGCTGTTAAGCAATAACATTTATGCTTCAATATAATTTTTTTACATAAGCGTAACCATTTATCAAGGCCAGAGATCACTCGAGGATAAGGGTTAAGAGTGTACAGTAGTCAATTGAGCAATATAGTAATCGTTAGTAATATAAATTCGGTAAATTTGTTAACTTAAGTGGAACGGCTCATCAAGAACTTGTTTACGTTGGACTTGAAGACAACCATATTGTAGTCAGCTGGGAAGTAGGAAAACGGAAGACAATTCCACAGGCGTGCAGTTCTAAGAAAGAAACTTTGTCCATGGAATCTACGTTTAGGTTTAGGCACAGATAAAGAGTGGGGGGAATTATTGATAGTGTTTTCAGCTAGAGGAGTGTTTCTTGTGAAAGTTTGGCGAGGGGGACCATAGATCAAGGCTCAGTCGCGCACTTGCCATGAAAATAACGAATCGCAAGTGCTCGTCTGAGCTCCACTCTATGGTCCTCCCTCGTCAAATATTTCCGAGAAACACTTGTGTAGCTGAAAACATTATCAATAATTTCCCCCACTCTTTATCTGTACCTAAACCTAAACATAGATTCCATGAACAAAGTTTCTTTCTGTGGAACTCTCTTCCGTTTGCCTGCTTTCCAGCTGACTTCAATATGGCCGTCTTAAAGTCCAACATAAACAAATTCTTGGTCAGTCGTTCACCTTAAGTAATAAACCTTACCGAATTTACACTTCGAAAGATTGTTCTTTCGACTACTGTACCCTCTTAACCCTTAGCCTCTAATAGCCTCTGTGCCTTGATAAGTCTTGATTCCTTTGGAAAAAAAAAGTAAAAACGTGAATGCAAGTATAATTTAAAACGATTCCATACTAAAGTTTTTGTTTTGTTTTACAAAGGGATCACCACTTATAAAGGCCCGGAGGCCACTCGAGGAAAATAGGTTATTGAGTGTACAGTAGTCAATGAGATAATTTCTTAGTAATCGTTAGTAGTAGAAATTGTATGAATTGGATTATTTAAGAGAACGGTTCATCAAGAATTTGTTTACGTTGGACTTGAAGATAAACAACTTGTAGTCAGCTGGAAAACAGACTAACGGAAGAGAGTTCCACAGGCGTGCAATTCTGGGAAAGAAACTTTGTTCATGGAATCTACGTCTTGGTTTAGACACAGATAAAGAGTGGGGAAAATTATTGACAGTGATTTCAGCTAGACGGCTGTTTTTCTTCAAAGATTGGCAAGGGGGGGCATAGATTAGAACTCAAACGAGCACTTGCCATGAAAATAACGATAAAGCAGAGACAGGCTCGCAACGATTATAAAAGACTGGAGGTAAATATTGGTATAAGAAAATTCCTAGCAAAAAGAATTGCTCAGTATACTAGACAGAGCAAAGAAAAAGGAGAGTTTATATGTCCAAATTTCATTTAAAAAGAATCACATAAAAAATCTAATATGTATATATATATATATATATATATATATATATATATATATATAATTTAAAGGAGATTAGAATAATAGTCTAAAGAGCTAAGTGTATTTTAATGTAATAGTGAAATTACTAGTTTAATTAAAATACAGGAAATGCTCGTTGTAATTTAGATATATAATAAGCTCGATAGTTAAATGTCCTAGAGCTAATTCAATATTAAGTAATGTGATTTATAATTTAAAAGTTTTAAATTTTTTAAAATTTAAAAATCAAAATTTAATTAAATTAAAAATCAGTTTCATAAGAAGGAACAACAACAAAGTCAATTATCTGTACGATCGTTTCGGAAATCCGTGCTTTTTATTTGTGGTATACATGAAGTCACGTAGAATAATTATACATAGTTTTTTTGGTAAGCACGGTCTCCTCATCAGCAAATTTAGGAGGATTTCTATTGAATTGAAAAGACACCAAAAGTAAACCTAGCATTAAAAGTAAGGCAGATGAATCTGAAAAATTTTCTTATTAATTTTCTTATAAATTTTATATCCAAACCTTTTACTTCAATTTTTCAGATTCATCTGCCTTACTTTTAATGCTAGGTTTATTTTTGGTGTCTTTTCAATTCAATAGAAATCCTCCTAAATTTGCTGATGAGGAGACCGTGCTTACCAAAAAAACTATGTATAATTATTCTACGTGACTTCATGTATACCACAAATAAAAAGCACGGATTTCCGAAACGATCGTACAGATAATTGACTTTGTTGTTGTTCCTTCTTATGAAACTGATTTTTAATTTAATTAAATTTTGATTTTTAAATTTTAAAAATTTTAAAACTTTTAAATTATAAATCACATTACTTAATATATATATATATATATATATATATATATATATATATATATATATATATATATATTCATACTAATCCTTTCATTTAAGAAACTCACTGTTGTTACAGAGCATGAGATACCAAATAAATGACAAAAGTCTTTATTCCAAATTTCAAGATGTCGACTATACTCTTGTATTTTCTTTTTAAATTGAAAGTATTTTTCTTCTGATGAGTTAGTCATAAATATGTTAATTGATATAAGTATTAAATGAATGAGTTGGGGCTACGAAACAGGTGCTGTTATGAATTGTTCATGTCAACTTACTAAGGAAATACACAATAACAAGCTAATGATTTGGAAATTTGAAATATAGACTATTGTCATTCATTTGTTATATATGTATATATACATATATAATATATATATATAATATATACATATATATACATAAGTGAACGTGTCTGTGTGTCTGTCTGTGTGTCTGTCTGATTGTGTACATTTCTCTACGCAATAACTCTGTCAATTTTTAGTATACAGACTCGGAATTTGATATACAGGGTACTGAGGTTTGTGAAAATCGATGTGATCGGTTTTCGGCCAGAAATGTTGCTGTTTAGGGGTCAAAGTTCAAATCAAGTTATGAAGTTAGACCCATGTCCAAGGAACCTATATTTTAAATTTCAAGTGTGTAAACCCAAAATTGTCGGAGGAGTTTGGTAGGGTTCTCAAAGGTGAAATCGTTCAATTTTAACCTATTAAAAGCGAAATTTCTGACCGAAAAACGATTACAAAGTTTTTCCCAAATCTCAGTACCCTGTATATCAAATTTCCAGTTTGTATACTTAAAACTGGCAAACTTATTGTGTAGGGAAATGTGCACACATACACACAGAGACACACAGACACACTTTTTTTTTTTACAAGGTAGTCACCATTTATCAAGGCCCGGAAGCCACTCAGGGATAAGGGTTATTGTGTTTACAGTACGTTAGTTTTGGAGATCTGATAAAGTGTCTTACTTAAGGAAACATGTTCACTTTTATAGACACAGACACGTTCACATTTATATATATATATATATATATATATATATATATATATATATAATATATATATATATATGAAATAAAAATTACAATTAAATTTACCAAAATGATCCAAGATGGTAAAATTAAAGTATATTATAAATATTAAAGAATTAATATTTATAAAGTTATCTCAGCCAGATCTAAAAGCTCGATGAAACCAAATAGAAAATAGAGCTTATAATACGAGTAATAAAATAATCTCGTGTATATATATATATATATATATATAGAGAGAGAGAGAGAGAGAGAGAGAGCGAGAGAGAGAAAGAGAGGCAGACAGTCAGACAGACAGACAAACTGGGGTTAACGTATGAGTTCGTCTTAAACGTCTTAATACGTACACAATTTTATTTTTTATGGTCAAGACCAAACAAGATTAAATGCTCTGGGGGCTTTATAATAATTACCCTGTTCTCTGAGGAAAACACGGAATTGTTGTAGACATATATTTGAAGTTAGCACGTGCTTCATTGTTTGTTCCTTTGCCAACAAAATCTCACCAATAAAATATACGAACGAAATAAATTATTGGAATGGATGGAACTAAATTACAAGAAGGACATCTTAGGCGGTTTTTTTTTTTTTTTTTTGTAATCTTTCTCTTTGATTTAGGCATATATATATTCTGCGCACTCAGCTGCCGTTCGAATAAAAAAAAAAACACCAGACATATATTTCCTATTCCATTGCCCTTCCTAGAAGTAGTGTACCTCCAGCAAAAAAAAAAAAAAAAAATTAGGAAAACATGAACATTTTCTTCGAGATGTATGATATTTCTCCCATGACGTGACATGTTTTTGATAACCCGGGAACTCACAGCTCTTCTCATAAACTCGGCGCACTTCTCATAAAAAGCGAATTTTTTAGGCGATAAATCTATATAATTTTAAAATTCAAATGACCTTGTAATGAGTATTGTAAACACACATCCGGTCTACGACTTCCGGTTGCGCATACGTACATAAACATAAACCCATAACAGCGTAAACAAATAAACACAAATTGCTACTTTTGCAGAATTTGACCTGCGGTCTGAAATATTAGGGTTATTATTTAAAAGTTATTATTTAACATGGGGAGGGTGGGGATGTTTTGCAACTATTCTGTATTACACCTATACTGTCGCAATTTTCTTACAAATAAATCAACTTTGACCCGTTGACAACTATAAGAGCATTTTACAACGGCGATTTACCCACGTTCTTCCTTTGTTATTTTAATTTATTCTCAATTTTTTTAATACACCTTTCTTAAAAAACATTCATACATTTTCTTCTACACTACCAACATAAATAAATAATCCCGAAAATGTTTTTTTTTTACAAATAAATAATCAACACAATAAATCGTATTGTTTTGCTGTGTAAGTTTTCAGCGTCCGAATTGTTTTTTTTTTCGTGTTTAAATTATCCAAATAAATATTTGTTAAACTTCCTGCGTTTTTTTACATCGTTCATTTCCACATTGTCTTAATTAGTTTTATAGACCTTATTATTAACATAAATTAAATATTTGACCCAATGGACCATGAATGTCTGTTTAAAATAAATGAAAAAACATTACATTTTATTTTAATTTTCTATTAAAAAAGGCATTCTTTATAGTGATTTTAACTATTCTGTACTTTCAACTAACAATTTCATTTAAACAAGATATATCAAAATTTGAATTTTACTTGAAGTATTACGGTATCTGTTCAGTGCACATTTACCTATAAGTATGGTAAACAACTTATAATTCAATGGTTGTAATTTTTTTTTTTTCAAAAATAAACAATTATAAACAGAACGATTCATAGAAATCTATCTGTATTCTTTTTTCATTTTTATATATTTCAAAGAAATATTTCTGTCATATCACAAAATCTATTTTCTTTAGTTTACATTTATTCCATAGCTAATCTAACATACTGACCAAACGGGTCACGGGTAGTCTAGTATATAATAAAAATAAATACGGAAAAATATTTTTTATGTACTGGGTGGATTGATAAAATTGCCGCCATAGAAAAGACGACATGGTTCCATTTCCGTTTGATAAAAAACAGTTTTCTTATTCGTTGTTACAGAACATCTACTAGTTCTCCAGATGTGTACAAATCCTAGGAGCAAGAAGGAGCCTTCTATCATGTCTGAAAGTGACAAAACTCATGCTCTCTGCCGATCTAAGTTAGGATAGCAGTGTTGCATATTCGTTATATTAGAATGGATCTGTTAGAAGTACATCCATTACTGTACATTCATTAGTGTGTGTCTTTGCGTATTATGCCTTAAGGTCCTTATATATATATATATATATATATATATATATATATATATATATATATATATATATATATATACTAGCATTTCAGCCCTGCGTTGCCCGGGTGTTTGGAGGTGTATGCTGAGCAAAAAAAAAAAAGAGTAATTTTGTTTTTAATTTGACCCCTATTATGACCCCTTAAAATTTATAGTTTCGGGCTCAAATCACTTTATTAAGTTAAATCCAAGTTCAAGGAACCTCTATCTAAAATTTCAAGTGTCTAGACCCAAAATTGTCGGAGGAGTTCGGTAGAGTTCTTTAAGGTCAAATCGTTGAAATTTGACCCCTTAACAGCCAAATTTCTGGCTGACACCCGTCACATCGATTTTCCCAAATCTCAGTACCTGGTATTTAAAATTTCGAGTCTATAGACTAAAAATTGACAGAATTATTGCGTAGGGAAATGTACACAGACAGACAGACACACAGACAGACAGACAGACACGTTCACTTTTATATATATATATATATATATATATATATATATATATATATATATATATATATATATACGTGTGTGGGTGTGTTCTTATCAATGTTCTTCTTATGTGGGTGTGGGTGTGATTCTTCTAATGTCGTTTTGCCTTGCCTAGGGATGTTTCCGATGACGTGTATGCGCCAACAAATGCAATGCGAACATACCTGAATTTGCCTTGGCCAGCGATGATATTCTCTCCTTCGCTGGTTCTCCATCTTGCTGGGAGTCGGGTCACTGCAGACAGATTCATTGATGAACAAACAAGATGGACTTGAAATTTCAATCGTTATTCAAGGCAAATTCTACATCTCGGATCCGGATTGTTTTCGTGTGGCACCCAAATTCCTGTCCGCTTAATCTGCCGCCTAGAACATATCTCAACCGTCTCGTCATCACCGGAAGTTACCCAGAATTCAGTGTCACCTTCCAATTTCCGGTGCACTCTATCTGGGCCACTCAAGGTGACTGAGTTTGACAGCTCTCAAAACTAACCCTGCTAAACTATTTAATAAGAAAATAAACATTCTTATTTTCTTTATTTATAAGCTAATGAGAAAATAAACATTCTTATTTTCTTTATTTCTAAAAACTACCTAGATAGTCTTTATTTCTAAAAATCTGGGACTCCCAATACAACAGCAGGACCATTACCAGCACCCTTAAATTGAGATTCCCGACGGTTCAGAAAATGACGAGGACGTGCCCAGTGTAATAAAAACACAGTTTCCGGCCATGGTTACAACTTTGGTTTGGTTTACACCGAGGATCACATCATGCCACCCGACATATTCGAAGTCGACTTGGAAGTCAACACCAACGTGTGCCTGGATGTGCTGAAAGGTGTTTTCATCCCCTGGTACAATCAGCTGAACGGTAGTAAACCCTGAATGTGGCAGTAGTACTCGGCGCCGCCCCATAAGTCCAAAGACACCCAGGCTTGGTTTCAGAAGAAGCGCTACGACTTTGCACCCTTCTCTCGTTGGCCACTCCTCTCCAAACCTGAACCTACTGGACTACTTCGTTTAGTCATGCGTCAAAAATATCACTAACATGATCTCCCACAACACAAAAACCAACTTGATCGCCGCCATCCGCCGAGTATTCGCTGAGCTCCCATCAGCGCTTGTGGAAAAGGTATTCTTGCAGTTCCGGTCTCGTATCGAGGCGTTGATTTAGACTGTAGGCAACTGCATTGAAAGCATCCCAGATATACTACATAATCACGTTACGTGAATTGATTTTGTCAATAAGCGTGTTTAAATAAATGCGTAGTCTTATTTTCTTTGAGGTAAAAATTTTGTTTCGTTCCAATCTGTAGATATGTAGTTTATTCTAAAGATTAATATTTAGCATTTAAAATTTAAATTTTCTCGTAATCTTGGTCCGATTTTGCAAAAGGAAAACAATACGCATTAAAAAAGATTGTATCTCGGCAAGTAGTCTATTGTGTCTGCTTTATCATTATACATAGGGAGCTTTACATACTCTCCGAAAAAAACTAATATGGTTAAATCACGCGAATGAGATGGTCGGTTGACAGGTCCATTTCGTTTAAAATGTAACGTGGCCGTTACATCCTTACTCGCAACCAACACGTTGTATACGACAATCGCAAAGGAACAAAGGAAAGAGATTAGACTCGCCGTTTTTTTTTTTTCAGATTCCACAAAAGGATCTTATTAATGGTACTTTCAAACGATTTCGTCATCAGTTTTTTTTTGTTTTTTTTTTAATTTCCTCTCGTTCGCCATGTCGTTAACAAAACGTTTCAACGCGTTTTTTCTAGTGTCTCATGTCGCATCGGGGTTACACGTCTATTTTACACTCGCACCTGCTTTTCGGCAATGTTGTTGTTACGTGGGTTCAAATCCCTCTACTTCTCTTTTCTTTCATTGTCCTTTTTGCACCACAGCTTAATCATTTGCATGCGTAAGATGCCGATGCAGCTATGCACGTGGCAGTTGGCTTTATTACAAAATTATTCGCTCATCAAATGTTTATCTCGTGAAAATTTATCATATCGTGCGCTGTATGGCATGTGGCTGCGCCTGCTGAAACCACGTGGTTGCAACCTCAATGCCTTCCAGTTTAAACAAGAAAGTGAATAATTATTATTTGCATTACCTGCTGTTTTGCATCGCTAACTGTATTTATTAGTAAATATATGAACCAATGATTCATTCAGAATATAAAGTACGGATCTAGGTCATTAGTACTCCGACAAATAATGACCAGCTCATGAATTTCTAAGGCCTTTAATTTACCTTTTTATTTGTGTATCAGTAAGTTCAAATTGTACGTGTACGTGCACGTACTCTTTTTATTTTAACAAGTATATAACCTTAATTGTTAAAACGTCCAACAATGGAGTACTGTTGTCATATCTGACTAGGAGCCGCTAGAAGCAGTTACTCTGCCTTGATAGGGTTCAAAATAGACTTCCTAGCTTAGTGGGGGGTGCCCGCTTCTCTTCCCTGCAACCTCTTTCCCACAGAACCAAAAAATACAATGTTTAAAGTTTAACATTTTATTCTTTGTTCAAAAAATAAATTTTGATTTTAAAAAGTGATTCTTTTTAAATGAAATTTGGACATATAAACTCTCATTTTTATTTGCTCTGTCTAGTATATTGAGCATTTTTTTTTGCTAGGAATTTTCTAATACCAATATTTACCTCCAGTATGTTATAAACTGGAAACTACTAGATTCACTCACCCATCATTTATTTCAATACCTTAATATATATATATATATATATATATATATATATGTGTGTGTGTGTGTGTGTGTGTGTTTATGTATGTGTGTATGTCAGGTCATGTCATATGCTACTGGCACCATGTAACCCAGTACTATCTGCCTCATGGTCGGGTCACCGGCGACTAAACTGGTTCCCCCACCAGACTTGTTTGGTGAGGAGGGTGGCTAGTCTCCCTGAAGGATTAAAAACAAGACCTTCCAAAGGGCGAATGAACCCTTTTTTGGGGTCAACGGCCAACTAGCCCCATGTGTGTTTGTGTGTAT
This sequence comes from Euprymna scolopes, assembly GCF_053919585.1. Lineage (NCBI taxonomy): Eukaryota > Metazoa > Mollusca > Cephalopoda > Sepiida > Sepiolidae > Euprymna > Euprymna scolopes. The sequence goes on along the minus strand of NC_136520.1, from coordinate 7,855,614 downwards.
GTATGTGTGTGCTGGGGTTGAGAGGACTCCCGTAAGCCGTGGTGAAGGCAACCTTTCTAGGAGAAGCAAATCTCTGATTTAAAAAACCATAAAGCAGGAGACCAGTACCCGCATTAAGCTGGTCTGCAGTTTAACTTGTTGCTGGCTATCTTGCTCTTGCTTGTTTCTGGATCTTATCATCTTGAACCGAGAGAAAGGCTTAGCTGTCGTACAAAGCTAAGACTCTGTAAAATGTTCTCTGTATAGATACTCCCTCAGGCATTTGTCCATAAAAATGGTCCTGTGGCGATGGAAGTCATTTTAGGGCTCATGGACATTAAGTGTCTGAAGGAGTGGCACTCGTCTGACAAGACGTTGCAATCATCATGTGTGTGTGTGTATAAACGTAAGATTTATAATTTAAGTTTGTGGATTTAATATATATATATATATATATATATATATATATATATATATATATATATATATATACTAGCAAAAGTACCCGTCATTGACTCGGTTCAAAAACAGCCTAAAGAAATTGGACTCTGATTTATGAAAGTATGATACGTTATGGAAAGGAAGGGTTGTAAAAAGATAGCTTTGAATTTGGGGGGTATAGAAACCAAAGCAAAATATGATGAAAATAAAAATAAAATAGATAAACCCCATAATTTATTATACCATACCTGTTCACACTGAAACACATATCACAATATTCTGTGAATCTAATTTTAAAAACTGTATTAAACTTTGTGACATATTTCCATTCTATGGAGGTCATACGCGAACGAACACCTCATAATATTATTATACCATATTTCTTCAAACTGAAACATAATTATCAAAGAATATTTACGCAAATAGATATGAAAAGCCTTTGTTAAATTTTGTGTCATATTTCCATGGAGTACAGGCGCGAACGCAGATCCCACAATTTTTTTATACCATCCCTATTAAAGTTGAAACATACTTATCAAAGTATTCTTAAGTACATCTATATCAAAAACACTTGAAAACGTTTTTGTTTTTCAGTTTTTATTTCCATACTTCGGGGGCCAGGCGCGAACGCGTACCCCACAATCTTAATGAACCACCGTTCTGTCCGATCAAAAATACCCATTCTTGTGTGTCTATACATATTCTATCATTATATGTAATCATTTTCTTTTTTAAATAGTCAACCATATAGGAGCCTATTCGTGACCAGACACACACACAAACACACACACACACACACAAACAAACACAGACACAAACACACACACACAAACACACACACACAAACGTTCAGCTTTATATTATTGATATATAGTGAGAGAGAGAGAGAGAGAATGTTTCAGACATTTTTTCCAGTCTCTCAAGGGAATTGGGTAAGATAGCGAGAGTGAAGTTGGAGGGATTAAACAGAGGTGAGCTGAGAGAGAGAGGGAAAGAGAGAGAGAGAGAGGGAGAGAGGGGGAATGTCAATCCAGTTCATGGAGGGAGAAAGCGTATAAAGTGTACGTACAGTCTTGCGGCTTTTTGCCCCACATAGTAGCAAGTGGCGTGAGCTGGTCCGAAAAAAAGGGCTGGAAACAGCTTGTCTCTTTCTTTTATACACTTTTCCGGTGGTCTTTTGCGCATGTGTGGATTTCCTTTGAAAGGGGAAGTTACGTTGTCCATGCGTGCGTGTATGAGAGGGAGAGAGAGTAGGCAAATAGAAATACAAAGAATAAATAGAAGTAAAGAAGAGAAGAAAGACAGAATTATATATTTAATTGTGTATGCTTCTTTGTTTTGCTCATTTTTAATGTTCCAATACTTTAAAAAATCATTACTTTTTCTACTGAGTTTGAAAAAAAAAATTCAACTTGTTACATACATTCATTTTTTTAAATCCAAATTTATAAATTAAATAAAAATATAATCTTAAAAAGATAAGATACAAGTTAGAAAAGCATTTTACCCAAGGCATGAAAATTGTTAAACAAAATGTTTTTACTATAGGCTTTAAACGTAAAGATACAAGATTCAATTTGAATTTTTTTTATTTTCAAAGCGCACTTTTATAAATTTCACAAAGTAAGGTATAAAAATTTTATTTAAATTAAATCAAAAAAATTACCTTGGATTTACTTTCTGTAATGTACATTTTGTTGCACTTTAAACACGTTATCTTTTATCTAGCAATTAATGATATAGATATAAAATTTCACATGGGTTAATAAATAAAGGACCCATCATTCAGTTTTTTAGAATTTAATCTTACATAATGAAATAGAAATAAAAAATATTAATTGAAGAAGAAGAAGAAAAAGAAGAAGAAGAAGAAGAAGTAGGAAAAAGAGATAGAAAAAACGAAGGTTTCAACAGCAAATCCCTTGATAACACGAAGCAATGTTATGAAGTGTGTGGAGCTAAATTTACGTCAAACTTTATTTAAAGCTTAAGGCTTAAATATGTGTGTCCTAATTTTTTTTTTTTTTTTTTTTTTTGCATCTATAAGAATTTAAGTACGAACTATGAATTCTGTATGTTTTTTTTTAAATTATACGAGCGGGGGTCTGGAAAACTTCCTTTCAAGGCAGTCGATAAAAACTTATATAAGTTTGCTTTACTCCAAGTTTATATGGTATGAATAAAAGCAAGTATAATTAATTAGAAATTACAATAAAGTAATAGAGATAAAAATGGAAAAAATAAGAGATTTAATAGTTTGGTTCTTGTGTTGTACGGCAAATCGACCATTTTTGGTTTATTTAATTTCGAACCAAGTAATTTTGGAAACAGTTTTTATGCTTCAAGATCTTTATATTCTCAAATATTTATTTACAGCATATTAACCATTTTCCTGTTATTTAATGTCGAACCAATTTATTTTGGAAATATTATTCATGTGGCATTCATTTATTTTGTAAAAGGTTTTTATTCTTCAAGCTCGTTGTATCTTCAATCACTACTTTGTAGTGTTTGGTTTGGTTGTTTTGTAGTAGACTAGCATTTCAGTACGGCGCTGCCCGGGCGTTTGAAGGTACATGTTGAGCAGAAAAAAAAGACGGTCACTTTTTTTATTTTGACCCCTATTATGACCCCTTAACATTTATGGTTTTCAGCTCAAATAAGGTTATTAAGTTAGATCCATGTCCAAGGAGCTTACATCTAAAATTTCAAGTGTTTAGACCCAAAATTGGCCGAGGTGTTTGGTAGAGTTCTCAAAAGTCAAATTGTTGAACTGTACTCTCTGTCAATTTTTAGTCTATAGACTCGAAATTTGAAATACCGGGTACTGAGATGTGGGAAAATCGATGTGACGGGTGTCAGCCAGAAATGTGGCTGTTAAGGGGTCAAATTTCAACGATTTGACCTTTAAGAACTCTATCAAACTCATCCGACAATTTTGGGTCTAGACACTTGAAATTTTAGATATAGGTTCCTTGAACCTGGATCTAACTTAATAAACTTATTTGAGGCCGAAACTATAAATTTTAAGGGGTCATAATAGGGGTCAAATTAAAAAAAAAATTACTCTTTTTTTTTTTTGCTCAGCATACACCTCCAAACACCCGGGCAAAGCCGGGCTGAAATGCTAGTATATATATAAAAGTGAAAGTGTATGTGTGTGTGTGTGTGCCTGTGCGGCTGTGTACATTTCCCTACGCAATAACTCTGTCAATTTTAAGCCTACAGATTCGACATTTGATATACAGGGTACTGAGATTTGGGAAAATCGATGTGATTTGTTTTCGGACAGAAATTAGGCGAGTAAGGGGTCAAAGTTCAACGATTTGACCTTTGAGAACTCTACCAAACTCCTCCTACAGTTTTGAGTCTAATAACGTGTAATTTTAGATAGAGATTCCTTGCACATTGATCTAACTTAATAACTTTATTTGAGCCAAAAACAATAAATTTTAAGGGGTCATAATAGGGGTCAAAGTTAAAATAAATGACCGATCTTTTGCTAGTGAATGCAATCCCACGGCCCATATATAAGAAAATTGTATTTTCTTTTTAAATAAATAGCAAAGAGAATTTTTAATATGAATATCAACACACGCACAAAAAAAAACGAATTCATAGGAATGTTAGCATTTCAGCCCGGCGTTGCCCGGGTGTTTGTATGTGTCTGTTGATCAAAAAAAAAACTGGTAGTAGGAAGGCAAGCTCGAACCCATAACGCGAAGGAGGAAAATAAAGGGGAAAACCTGACGTCTTTGCGGTTACGACCGCCGACAAACCTGAATGACTTACGTTTAAATTAAGGCTAGAAAGTCGAAAGGAGATGACATCTTTAAAAATATCGGCGACAAAAGCGACCACCCTGTAGAACAGTGCCCAGTTAAAGGTGAAGATATTATTGTATTTAGCCAATTTTTCGATATTTGTCGTATGAAAGGTCGAACTTAAAGACGATACTGATTTTGATAAAATCCGTTGCCTCTGTCGGAAGTTTTAGGGAGGCATGCAAACATACATAGATACATAGATACATAGATACATACATACATACATACATTTATATATTGGTAACTAAAAATTTTCGACCACCACCAAGTAAAAACTGGCCCTTTCTCTGAATAGCCTTTATGTAAATTTTCAAATGTTTCGACCAAAAATTATCTGAGTAATTTTGTAGAGACACCAGAGGTCAATTTTTCTAACTTTGCCCCCCCCCCCATTATGACGTCTTAACATTTAAAGTTTAAGCCTCAAATGAAGTCATTAAGTCAGATCCATGTCCAAGGAACCTATATGTAAAATTTCAAGCTCATAGACCCAAAATTGTCGGAGGAGTTTGGTAGAGTTCCTAAACGTCACATCGTTGAACTTTGCCCCCTTAACAACCAGATTTCTAGTCGAAAACCGATCACATCGATTATCCAAAATCTCAGTACCCAGTATATTAAATTTCGAGTCTGTAGACTTAAAATTGACAGGTTATGGCGTAGAGAAATTTACACACATACACACACACAGATTCGCAGACACGTTCATTTATATGTACATATATATATATATATATATATATATATATATATATATATATAGTATATATATATATTGAGTAAAATGATTGATAATTTATAATTAAAATTAAAAACTAAAAAGTTGTTGTAAAATGGCGGACAAACAAAATCAATTGATTAGGAATAGATATCCTCGAGCTATTTTAATATTAAGTAAAATGATTCATAATTTATAATTAAAAAATAAAAATTTTAAAATCCGTTTCAAAAGGAACAACAAACAAAAAAGATTTTTAATTTTTAATTTTACTTATAAATTATAAATCATTTTACTCAATATTTAAATACTTCCAGGATACATTTACGCTTGTCTAGCTTATTATATGTCTACATTAAAAGGAACACTTTTCTTTTAATTGTATTAATGCATTTAAAATATATTAACATAAATTATCTAGATAAAATACTAATTATCTAGATAAACATATCAATTATCTAAATAAAAATATAAATTATTTAGATAAAAATATAAATTTTCTAAATTGAAATATAAATAATCTAGATAAAAATATAAATAATCTAGATAAAAATATAAAATTATCTAGATACAAATATAAATTCTCAAAATGGAAATATAAATAATCTAGATAAAAATATAAACAATCTAGATAAAAATATAAATAATCTAGATAAAAATATAATTCCTCTAAATAAAAATATAAATTTAATAGATAAAGTATAAATTATCTCGATAAAAATATAAATTATCTAGATAAAAATATATATTATCTAGATAAAAATATATATTATCTATATTAAAATATTAATTAGCTAGATAAAAATATATAGTATCTAAATTAAAATATAAATAATCTAGATAAAAATATAAATTATTTAGATAAAAATATAAATTATCTAAATTAATATATAAATTATCTAGATAAAAATAAACATTATCTATATGAAAATATAAATTATCTAAATTAAAATATAAATCATTTAGATAAAAATATAAATTATCTATATAAAAATATAAATTATCTAAATTAAAATATAAATTATCTAGCTAAAAGAATAAATGATCTAGATAAAAATCTAAATTATTTAGATAAAAATATAAATTATCTTAATTAAAATATAAATTATCTACATAAAAATATAAATTATCTAAATTAAAATATAAATTATCTAGATAAAAATTAAATTATCTAGATAAAAATATAAATTATTTGAATTAAAATATAAATTATCTAGAAAAAAATATAAATTATCTAGATAAACATATAAATTATCTAGATAAAAATGTAAATTAGCTAGATAAAAATATAAATTATCTAAATAAAAATATAAATTATCTAGATAAAAATATAAATTATCTTGATAAAATATAAATTATCTAAATTTAAATATAAATTATCTAGATAAAAATATAAATTATCTCGATAAAAATATAAATGATTTAAATTAAAATATATATTATCTTGATAAAAAGATAAATTATCTTAACTTAAATATAAATTATCTAGATAAAAATATAAAATATTTCAATTAAAAAATTAATTATCTCGATAAAAATATAAATGATCGCGATAAATATATAAATTATCTAGATAAAAATATAAATAATCTAGATCAAAATATAAATTATATAGAAAAAAATATAAATTATGTCAATTAAAATATAAATTATATAGATAAAAATATAAATTATCTCGATAAAAATATAAATTATCGCGATAAATATATAAATTTTCTAGATAGAAATATAAATAATCTAGATAAAAATATAAATAATCTAGATTAAAAAATAAATTATCTAAATTAAAATATAAATTGTCTAGATGAAAATATAAATTATCTTAATTAAAATATAAATTATCTAGATAAAAATATGAATTATCTAGATAAAAATATGAATTATCTAGATGAAAATATAAATTATCTCGATAAAAATATAAATTATCTTGATAAAAATATAAATTATCTTGATAAAAATATAAATTATCTGAATTAAAATAGAAATTATCTTAATTAATATATAAATAATCTAGATAAACATAAATTATCTAGATAAATATATAAATTATCTATATTAAAATATAAATTATCGAGATTAAAAAATTCATTATCTAGATAAAAATATAAATTATCTAGATAAAAATATAAACTATCTAAATTAAAATATAAATTATTTAGATAAAAATATAAATTATCTAGATAAAAATATAAATTATTTAGATAAAAATATAAATTATTTAGATAAAAATATAAATTATCTAGATAAAAATATAAATTATCTATATAGAAATATAAATTTTCTAGATAAAAATATAAATTATGAAGATTAAAAAAATAAATTATCTTAATTAAAATATAAATTATCTAGATAAAAATATAAATTATCTAGATAAAAATATAAATTATGAAGATTAAAAAAATAAATCATCTTAATTAAAATATAAATTAACTTGATTAAAATATAAATTATCTCGGTAAAAGTAATTATAATGCGAATAAACAAGAGTACGTTTTCTTCCCGCTTAACCAACACTTTTACTCACGCCCCAACTTTCTTTTCCACCTTTGCGTCACGGGTTCGAGCCTACCTTCCTACTACAACATTTTTTTATGCCAAACACCACCCCCAAACACCTGGGCAAAGCCAGACATCCAGCCTAGTGCAGAAATAATGAAAGTAACAATCTGACAAAAGGTTTTATATTTTCTATGTATTTTTTTTTTAAATTTTATTTTTATGAATGCAACAACAAAAGAAAACAGCTGGGAAATGGTCGAACCAAAGTTCAAAATTCACATAGGTAATATTACAAAAAGTAATTTCTATTTTTCGGAGAGGGGGGGATTTCTTTCTGTTTTCTTTTCTCTCCCTGGATATGGGAAATGAAAAAAGGAATAGAAGCAACAGATAATCTCCGTAAAACAAAACAAAAATGTCTAGGTCTCTCCCTTTTTTCGTCATTTTTTTTTTCTTCAAACAAAAAGGGTGGGGGAAGGGTCACTCTTTTTGTCTTTCAATGTGAGGTCGATTATTAGTTAATAATATTACTTATATGCATCCCTTCCTATTTTACATATATGAAAGTATGGAAACGAGATTCTTATATTTGTGACGACGTTCCGTCGACAAACTATTAGGCAGTTAATATATTTTTAGACATGTTTATGCTATAGGCGCTAACGTCGGCGATGGGGAAAATTTTAGGGGCATGTAGGAGCATCTATTCACAAAGATTTTAATTTTCGGATTCGACCCGACGACGCCATTTTCTTTTCTTATAGATTAACTATAATTTAAACAAAAAAAAAAACCTGCGGTAAATCTCGGAGGTTACTCCATTAATTTCTGTCGACTTTATTCATTTTTGTTTCATTCCGTTTATATATCGTCGTCTGTTTATTATTATTATTATTATTATTATTATTATTATTATTATTATTATTATTATGATGATTATGATTATTCTGTCCTCTCTCTCTCCCTCTATATATATATATATATATATATATATATATATATATATTTATATATATATATATATATATATATATATACTCATTTAATTCATATAGACAAAAATTACATAGTCGCTACATTGAATATGATAAAAAATAATGTTTTCGCCGGTTTCTTATTCTTTTTTATTTTTATATATACATATATCTTATTCTTGTTTATATATACATATACATTCGCTGGTTTCTTATTCTTTTGTGGACTATATCTATATCTATATATATATATATATATATATCTATATCTATATATATATATATATATACATTCATATATATGTATATATATATATACATTCATATATATGTATATATATGTATATATATATATATATATATATATATATATATATATATATATATATATATATATATATACAACATTAGGCTACATTGCTAGATCGCAACCGTTTATTTTCGCACTCGAAATTTTGATTATTGTTAGGGGGGGCAGAGAATCATTTTGTCCAATCTGGCTTATGCAATTGGCTTATGCAAATGGCATCATCTGCTACGATTATTATTATCATTATAACCGCTGCCATCATCATCATAATCATCATCATCATCATCATCATCATCATCATCATCATCATCAGTTTATTCTATTATTTTTAAATTCTATTTCTTTATTTATTTGTTGTTTGATTATTGATTTACATCGATATCGTAACAAAATATATATGTATGCATATGTTTGTGTTTGCGTGTGTTCTTTTAAGATACAATGTTAATGAAGAAAGATACACTCATTTTTCAGAAATTGTTTTCCCTTTGTGGTTTCGTGCAAATTTATTGACCCACATTTTACCCCCAAATTAAGATATGATTGCTCATAAATTATAACTTGCGCAAGTCTCATGAGCGCGTTAAAAAATATCCCATTTATTGTCTTTTTTCTAACCGTGGTATCTTGGAAGTGAAAATATTTTTGCGCATTTTATTGCATTATGGAGCGCTCTAAATGAGAAATTTATGCTTTTCTTTCATATGTAATCAATGCCCCCTATATATATATATATATATATATATATATATATATATATAAGTGAAAATGTCTCTCTGTGTGTGTGTCTGTGTACATTTCCCTACTCAAAAACTCTGTCAATTTTTAGTATACAGACTCGAAATTTAATATACTGGTTACTGAGATTTGGGAAAATCGATGCGATTGGTTTTGGGCCAGAAATTTGGGGTTAAGGAGTAAAAGTTCAACGATTTGCCCTTTGACAACTCTATCAAACTCCTCCGACAATTTTGGGTTTAAACACGTGAAGTTTTAGATATAGGTTCCTTGGCCATGGATCTAACTGAATAACTTTATTTGAGCCCTAAACGATAAATTTTAAGGGGTCATAATAGGGGTCAAATTAAAAAAAATTGACCGTTTTTTTCTGTTTTGCTCAGCATACACCTCAAACACCCGGGTAACGCCGGGCACCCATGCTCGTATATATATATATATATATATATATATATATATATATATATATATATATATATATATATATAATCATTTTATATTAGCAGGTGTGGATAAAAGGAAACAACTCATTTAAATTTCTAAATAAATTATCGCTTTGTTTTACTGTATTTAAACAAATTATTATAAAATCTTGCAAAGGACAATGTTATATAGAAATTAAGTGAGATTAATGAACAAAATGCATGACCATAAAGTAATGCAACTGATTTATATATATACTAGCAGTTCCGCCCGGCTTTGCTCGGGCCATATGTACTCTTCGTAAGGTTATGTGCATATGTATATATTAAAAATTGTAAATATGTAAAGTAATGCCTTTCTCTATAATAGTCTTCCTTAATTACCATAGAGAAAAAGACAGACAGACAGACATTTCCACTATATATATATATATATATATATATATAATTTAAAGATTAGAACAATAGTCTAAAGTCTGAGTGTATTTTAATGTAACAGTGAAATTACTATTTTAATTAAAATACAGGAAATAGAAAGTGCTCGTTGTAATTTAGATATATAATAAGCTCGTTGTAATTTATATATATATATATATATATATATATATATATATATATATATATATAGATAGATAGATAGATAGATAGATAGATAGATTGGATGCAATATATAGTAATGATGTAAAAGTATTAAAAAAGACTCATGCGCAACCACAGAGAATCGTAACCAAAACCTTCAGCTCACGATTTATTTTTCCTCCGCTGTCAATGTCTGGGATATGAAAACATGTTTACTGCACGGCAAAAATTAAAACATGAACTAATAGCTACTACGTCATGCATCTTTACACTTTTGCACCGATTTTTCCGGGCTAACCCCCAAATATAAAGTTCTGCATGGATTCAAATACCTTATACATGAAGTTTCATATCAGTAGGAGGAGTTTGGTAGGCAAAATTTGTTAAACAAAAATATATACGTATTCATGAATATATATGGAAACAATTTTCTGTTTACTATAAAGTTTTTACGCAAATATTATGCAAGTATAAATTATGTAGAATATCTGCATGAATATAATTGCATGTAATAGTTAACTAAAGATGATAATCCCATTAGAAATCTGAAGCAACTAATACGGAATTAATTTAAGTTAATGTTTAAAAGAATATGCAAATTAGCTAGATCTTTTGCTAGTGAATGCAATTCCATAACCCATATATAAGAAAATTGTATTTTCTTTTTAAATAAGTAGAAAAGAGGGTTTTTAATATGAATATCAATAGACAAAAAAAAGATATATATATATATATATATATATATATATATATATAAGAGATTTAGAAGGCTGTCACAATGCGAGGAATGAATTATAGTCGCTGTTGGTAAGAGGAGACGAGAACAAGTGGCCATTTGCAAATCAATAAGTACATACATATATATTTTTTCTTACACATAACAAACTAAATAATATATATATATATGTATATATATATATATATATATATATATATATATATATATATATATATATGTATGTACTTATTGATTTGTATATCGCCACTTGTTCTCGTCTCGTCTTACCAACAGCGACTATAATTCATTCCTCGCATTGTGACAGCCTTCTAAATCTCTTTTACACACCTATCCCACACAATGCTTCAAGCAAACTACATATCAATCATATATATATATATATATATATATATATATATATATGTATATATATATATATATATATAATATTCAAATATAATTAACAATTTTTAATATAAGATATATATTTTGGAGATGGTTTCGTATAAAATTAAATAAATACATATACATTTTGTATATCACACTCATAAACGTTATCTAAGTAAATATATATATAGATTAATTATGAATAATAAATGAATAAAACACTTAATAGAATAGTTTTAGTAGTGTGTATAAAAGTTAATGCACTTTTTTAATAAAAATATTTTATTCTAAGTTGCTTAATTGGTTGTTATTATTATTAACCAAATTCTCTATTGATTATTGTATTGTACTCAATATGATAGATCACTCTTGCCACATCTGGGCAAGTGCTACTAGAAGCAGCTTATCCTGCCTTGACAGAGGTAAAAATGGACTCATAGTATTAATGCTCGGTCCAACTCTTTACCTGATCTACATTAATGATCTTCCAACTCATATCCTTACATCATTTGTAGGCATTTATGCTGACGACACTACCATCTATGGTAGCACATCTAAGACAGTATACGACCAAGTTCTCTCCGATTCTCTCTCCTCTGATCTTGAGCACGTGGTACAATGGAGAAAGGAGTGGCTGGTTACTTTTAATGCATCTAAAATCAATCTTCTTTCTTTATATCATCAACGTTCTGATCCCCATCTGGCATCAACTGAAATGAATGGCTCTCGTCTTCAGGAGGCTTCATGTTTTGACAAGCTTCTGGGCTTGACGTTTACTGCTGATCTGAAATAGAACACGTACATCAAATCTGTTGCCAATGCCGCTGGAAAAATGGCGAGATCCTTCTATCGATCCAGTAGATATCTCACGGCTGATGCAATTCTCTATCTATATAAGAGCCAGGTATGTCCAAGAAGTGAGTACTGTTGTCACATCTGGCCAGGAGCTGCTAGTAAGGATTTTTCGTGCCTTGATAGAGTTTAAAATAGACTTCGTAGCCTCGTAGAAGATATCCTTTTCTCTTTCCTGCAACCTCTGTCTCACCGAAGAGATGTTGCGAATTTGTCTCTGCTGTATCGTTATTTTCATTGAAAGTGTCCGACTGAGCTTTATTTTATGTTCCCTCCTTTGCCAAACTTTCACAAGAAACACTCGTCTAGCTGAAAACATTATCAGTAATTCCCCCACTCTTTATCTGTGCCTAAACCTTAACCTAGATTCCATGAACAAAGCTTCTTTCTTAGAACTGCACACCCGTGAAAATGTCTTCCGTTTTCCTGCTTTCCTGCTGACTACAATATGGTTGTCTTCAAGTCTAACGTAAACAACTTCTTGATGAGCCGTTCCACTTAAGTTAACAAATTTACCGTATTTCCATTACTAACAATTGTCCAATTTCTACTTTACACTCTTTAACTCTTATCCTCGAGTGGCATCTTGGCCTTGATAAGGGGTGATGCCTATGTAAAAAAAAAAGCTCATTTTAAAAACTGTTTTCGAAAATCGGTCAAACATACGAGAACTTTTATCAACAATTATATACAGGCTGACCAAAAGAAACGGGCCCCAAGTATAATAAATAAAGTGCACACGGGACCCGTATTTTGGGGTCACCCTGTATAAAGACAATTTAAAAATGTAAGTTTATAAGGAGGTATTTCCCTAGAACATTAGATTGTGTTAATTTGGGTTTATTGAACTAAACATTAAATTCCCATCCATCCCCACTCACTAACACAATCTCCTGTTCTAGGGAAATTCTTCCTAGTTATCTTCATAAATCAGGAATTAATTGCTCATCAAACAATGGTATTTTTTCTGTAACAGAAACGCAAAAATTCTAAGTATCTTATTTATATCCATTGTTATCTATAAAGCAGACGGTGCTTTTTTTTTAGGCGGCGAAATTTAAATTGGCAACTTTACTCTTAATTGCAGATTGGGCAACATATCGGTTACTTTCAGATCATCATTGTTTTGGTAATCCATCATGAGTTGTATAGGAAGACGTAGGGATGTCGATGAAAGCGGACGTGGTCACTCACGTACATTTCATATAGATTGTGATCAACATTATTGTGTCCTATAAAAATGACCGGAATTGTAATTATCACGGAAACAAAGAAAGGTAAAACAAAAAGGTGTGTAATATTAAAAGTATAGCTGATTGATGTCTTTATAAGACATAATATAAACGACAGAAAAAAGAGAGAAGGCATATTGACAGCCACACACTAACCAACCCCTACTTACCGCCTCTCTTTTTGTCGATGGGGGAAAAAAACTTAGATGTAAATAAAACTTCCATGTTGATTAATTCGTCTCTGTATTGATTTGGAAAATGACCACAAAAGAATTGTCAGGTGTATATATGATTTTAGCAAGAATTTAGAACATTTCAACAACGCAACACATGGAGTTTCAACAAGATAGAGCCACACAACCGGCAATACTATCTATTTGCCGAGACAAACATTTGAGGAATTAATAATTTCACGAAATGAGCAAGTCAACTCGCTACTCCGTTTGAGCGATTTAACCCCATT
>NC_136520.1:7741475-7836475 GCF_053919585.1 Euprymna scolopes | reverse complement strand
ACATGGGTTAAAAAGTGTAATTGAATTTGAGTCCAAAACAATAAATGTTAAGGGATCAAAATTGGGGTAACATTTAAAAAAAATGACGTCTGCGGTCTCGACTTACTTTTCTCTATGGTAGTTAAGGAAGTCTATTATACAGAAAGGCATTGCCATACATATGCACATTTTTTAATATATACATATACACACTTTTTAATATATACATATGCACAATAATAATAAGTCTTAAGACGTACCTCTCCACCGTACTGTATACCGATACTCTATGGCTGACTGGGATAGCTTCCGTACATTCATATCTGACCTATCTCTGTATTTCATCTTTAAAAAGGATGTGTCCTCTATAGTATCAGACCTGACCGAATGATTAATTGTAGGCATAGACCGATTCATACCATCCAAAAAATTCTAGCAAAAACCTAACTGTCAGCCATGGTTCTCCCCTGAACGTGCTGCTGCCATCGCGCACAGAACTCACTTTTTTCATAGCTACCGTAATAGATGTACTGAGACTAAATCTGCTTTCAGGACTGCCAGCAACCACTGCAAAAGAGTCATAAAACATGCAAGAGAGCTATATGCTCAATCTGTTAAATCCAAGGTAGCTGATCAGCGGCTTGGTTCCCACCAGTTTTGGCAAATAACATTTAGGTTCCTGAACAGAAGTGTGCGTTCTATCCCAGCTATCATCAATGGACCTGAGGTCATCTCGTCAGCATCAGACAAGGCCAGACTATTTGCCAAGGACTTTGCAGCTAATTCTATGCGACAATGGCCATCAACTCCCTGTATGTCCTCCTATAACAGACAACACGCTAGGTAACATACAAATATCTGTGCATGAGGTCGCCAACCTAATCAAGAAACTTGATTCCAGTAAAGCAACTGGCCCTGACGGCATTCCAGTTATAGTGTTGAAAAATCTCCAACCAGAACTTGCCCCCATACTTACAAAACTGTTTAAGCGTTGCCTTAAAGAGAACTGCTTTCCAACACCCCGGAAAACCTCATCAGTATGCCCTGTATTAAAGAATTCAGGTGAAAATTCATCTCCCTCTCAGTACAGACAAACAAGTCTCCTGTGTGTCATGAGTAAGTTGTTGGAATCCATATTAAATAAAGAATTAGTCAACCACCTCAAATAAACAACCTTCTTAGTGACATGCAATATGGTTTCCGCTCTGCAAGATCTACAGCAGATGTGCTAACGGTTATATCACATAATATTAGTGAATCTCTTGACAAAAGTTTCCTTTCCAGGGCAATTGCTCTTGACATATCGAAGGCCTTCGATAAGGTATGGCATAAGGGCCTACTTCACAAGATTTCCAGCTACGGTATTACTGGAAATGTCTTCTCAACCAATCATTACATCATTTCTCTCTGATAGGTTCATAAGAGTAGTGGTTGATGGGCAGAAATCAGAGGTCCACAGTATTAATGCTGGAAACCCTCAGGGTTCCATGCTGGGCCCAACTCTCTTCCTGATCTACATCAATGATCTCCCAAAACACATACTTAAATAATTCGTTGACATCTATGCTGATGACAGGACCATCTATGGCAACACATCAAAGGCCGTAAATGACAAAGTTCTCTCTAATTCTCTCTCCTCAGATCTTGAGCGCGTGGTACAATGGGGGAAGAGGTGGCTGGTCACTTTTAATGCGTCCAAAACCAAACTTCTATCTTTACATCATTCAACGCTCTGATCCCCATCTGACATCAATTAAAATGTGTGGCTCTCGTCTTGGGAAGGCTCCATGTTTTGACAAGCTTCTGGGTTTGACCTTTACTCCTGATCTTAAATGGAACACGTACATCAAATCTGTAGCCAGGGACGCTGGTAAAATCCTGGTATCCTTCTACCGTTCCAGAAGATATCTCACTACTGATGCAATTCTCTATCTGTACAAATGCCAAGTACGTCCAAGGATGGAGTACTGCTGCCACATCTGGCAGGAACTGCTAAAAACAGCCTAGCCTTCCTTGACAGAGTACAAAATAGACTTTGTGGTTTAGTGGGGGATGCCCTTTTCTCTTCACTGCAACCTTTCTCCCACAGAAGAGACGTTGCGAGTCTGTTTTGTTTTATCGTTATTTCCATGGCAGTTGCTCGTATTAGCTTCAATACCTCGTCCCCCCTCGCCAATCTTTCACGAGAAACACCCATCTGGCTGAAACCACTGTCAATAATTTACCCCACTCTTTATCTGTTCCTAAATCCAAACGTAGATTCCATGAACAAATCTTCTTTCTTAGAACTGCACGCCAGTGGAACTCTCTGCCGCTTGCCTGTTTCCCACCTGACTACAACATGGACATCTTCAAGTCCAACATAAACGAACTCCTGACAAACCGCCCCCTTAAGTAAGACACTCTATCAAAACCCCCAATACTCATGATTACTAGAATACTATCTCCTCGATTACTGTACACGCAATAACCCTTATCCCTGAGTATATATATATATATATATATATATATATATATATATATATATTTAAATAAGGGAGTAGTCACCAACAATGTGTATTTTTTAACATTATTTTATTATTCCGTGTCTTGGGTTTTCATTGCGGATTATGTTTGGATCATTGTAATAATGTTTTTAAGTCGTTGAAATCGTTTACGTACGTTTCAGACAGTCTGATGTGTCCTCGTCAGAAATTATTTTCAAATATGTAAAAATGGCGATTTTCGTTAGTTTGAAGTTTTTCCAAGAGGTGGAGGCTTGTAAGTGTTTATTATACATTGGTATGCTGAATTTTTATTGCTTCTTTTTATTGCTTTCTTATTTGGTTTGTCCAGGGAGATTTTGACCTGGCTGTAGTCAGTCAGTCGCTATTTCTTTCTGCTAATGTGTTTTTCTTTTCCTTTAGGGTGGGGTAGGGTGTGTGTGTGTGTGTGTTTGTGTGTGTGTGTGTGCGTGTGCGTGTGTGTTTATGTGTGTGTGTGTGTGCGCGTGTGTGTGTTTGCTTTTATTGGTTTGGGAATGTGTATATTGTTTTATAGTGTTTTGGGGTTATTTGCTTTCTTAGAAAGGCGGCTGTGGTCCGAGGTCGTTACTAATGTGTATGTGTGGGGAGGGGGGACTGTCTCTTCTGAAGTAAGGGTAGAGGTGCTTTCATTCTCTATTGATATTTATGTTTTGGATTCTTGGATTTTAGTATTGTGATTTTTTTCATTTTAGTCTTATATTATGTTTGTTTAGAAAGAGGGGTGTATTAAAAATAGGGGATTTTTTTAATGTTTCTATTTATTTGTCTCCCCATGTGGGTATGGTCAGACCCAGGATCGGTTCCTAGTGTGGGGAAGATTTTGTTCCCCAGAGGGGGGGGCATTGGGGGGTGTAGGTATGGGAGGGGGATGATAGAAGGGAAGATAGTCGTTTCAGTCATGAGGGGGTTCTCCTCCCCTGATTGAGGAGGGAGCGAGGTGTCGGGACAGATATTATACTACGGTTCTAGGTGTCTCCTAGTGTTGTTGGTTTCGAGGTTAAGTAGGGTTGGTATTGTTCAGTGTGTTGTATTAGAGATAGGGGTGTTATGTCTGTGTGTGGTTGTATGCGCGCACGTGTGTGTGTTTTAATGTGTCGGTTCTGATTTATGTGTGGGTGTGTGTATGTGTATGTGTATGGGTGTGCATGCGAGTGTACCTTGCATTTCATGTTTTTGTGTGATGGTATTAGGTTCTGTTCAGTTCAGGAGTGAATTTGGTGATGAAGTTTTTTTCCTGTGTAAGTAAATAAAAATAATTGTCTGTTTGGAAGATTGACATTATTTTGAAGCTGTTTCCACTGCATGTGTGTACGTGTTTTGAAACATAGAGGTGTCTGTTATCTGCAATTTTGATGTTGCTCTTATGTAAGGCCACTCTATTGCTGAAATATTTGGTGGCACCTATGTAGGATTTGTTGCATGTTGTGCATCTTAGTGCATATACTACATGTCTGGAGGTGCAATTTAGATCCTTTTTTATTTTGAATGTTTGTGCTGGGTTTTTGAATGTGTATGTGTTACCTTCTATTATTATGTCACATACTCCACATCGCGGTTTGTTGCATTTTGTAACCCCTTTTGTAGTATGTGGGACGAGTTTTGAGGAAGTTAGGATGTGTTTTAAGTTTTTGGGTTGGCGTTTGCTTTTTATTATTTTTGTTGTTTTAAGTATGTTGTTTAGTTTGTCGTTCTGATTGAGGAGGATAAGGTTTTTTGTTATCTGTGTGAATAGTTCTGGGTTGTTTGTGTTGTGTGTAGAGAAGTATGCTAGAATTTGTTCTTTGTTGTGTTCTTTTGGGGTTCTTAGTTGGTCTATTGGAATTTTTTCAGCCAGTTCAATACCTTTCTGTATTAGTGGTAGTGGGTATCCTCTTTTCCGCAGTGTTATTTGTAGTTCGTTCAGTCTAGTTGAACGGAGATGTCTGTCTGTTACTATGGTGCAGACTCTACGTGCTAGGGAGTAGGGTATTGATTTTAGACAGTTTTTAGGATGGTGGCTTTTGAAGTGGAGGTATTGCTGAGTGTCTGTGGGTTTGTGGTAGATGTCTGTGATTATTTTGTTGTTTTTTATTGTTACTAGGATGTCTAGGAAAGGTAGTTCTGTGGGGCTTTGTTCTAGTGTGAAGTTTATTTTTGGGTGTAGATTTTGTAGTAGAGTGTGGAGTTCTTTGATATCCCCCCATGAGGTTCTCCAGAGGATAAAGTAGTCGTCTAGGTATCTTTTCCAAGATTTTATGAAGAGTGTTTTTATATTGTGCCCGTACTTTTTCTCTATCCTTTCATAAAGGGTCTCTTCTAGGAAAGCGAGTTTAAGGGTGGCATATGTCGGTGCCATTTTGGTACCCATCGCTGTGCCTAGTATTTGGATGTAGTTGTCTTTATTGAATTGGAAGGAGTTGTTATTGAGGATTATGTCGATGCTATCAATCACGAATTGTTTATTGAATCTGGGGTGTAAAGTCTGTGTATGTTTCTTAGAACTGCACGCCATATATATATATACACTCCAAGCGAGTAAAATATTTGTGTATTTAAATTTCAAACAAGTGAAATATTGTTTATTTGTAGGTGTGAATTGGTTACTAAACCTATATTATACGAATTTTCTTATATCATTCAAAAACTACCGTGTTTGAATATATGGCTAATTGGCAGTTTTAGTCATTTAGAACTGCTTGAGGGCCTCGCTGCTCACTTATTTTCGACAACATTCAAAAAAATTATTACAGTTATTGATCTTGATTCTTAGCGATATTGCGAAAAAATTATCAATTTGCGTTCAGTAAAAAAAAATGTATGATGAATTTACTGATGTTCAAAATTGAAAAAAAAAACACGAGGCGGTGAGCGACGTTTTTATGAATGGTTTCAATACCAACCACGTCGTTAAGCGACTAGTGTTGCTACTAATTCACCCGAAAAGAGTTGCAAAAAGTTAGACAGCACAAAAAATGAAAGGGAGATAATTGGGGGGGTTATTGAAGCAGACAAGTGCCGAACATTTGTTGTTCTTTTTACATATGTGAATGCTATGTTAATAGGGAGAAAATAAGACTGAAATTAAACAAACAGCAAGGGAATTTATTAGAAGCCTGGAAAAATCATGGATTACAATAGAAAACTGCGAGCATGAAAAGTAATACGGTTACGGTTAAACATGGAAAAGTAAAGAACTAGTTGTTAAAACTTGCAAAAAAAAGAAGATATTCTAGCAAAAAATATAATGAATTTATGACTTAAAATATTGCAGTATTAAGATTTCTTAATTCAATTTTACATTATATAATCAATTCATAATGCTGCAATATTTAAGTTATTAATTTACTATATTTTTTACTAGAATATCTTGTCCTTTTCCTTTCAATTTTTAACAAGTATTCCTTTACTTTTCCATGTCTAAGCTTAACCATATTACTTTTCATGCACGTATTTTTATTGTAATATATATATATATATATATATATATATATATGATGAAAATAATGGAAATAGTATTCCGACAAAATAGAGAAAACAAAAAGGAACAAACCGTATTATGTGTTCACCAACGTTTCGTCTTTATTTCGAGACTTCCTCTGGATGAATGAGATTAAGAAACCAAACAATATACCAGTAAAAAATATTTCAAAATGTTTCACGTGCACAGTGTGACGCAGTTCTATTTAAGAGAAGCGGAAAATTGATGTTGGAAATTCAAAAAGGAGGGGGGGCTGGCGCTGTTAAAGAGAAGGAAATTTTAGTGACGTCATATAGTCGTTAATTTAATTTTAAAACTATGAACGCAAGTTTATATTCTTATTGAGAAAAAGATATATCTGTTGAAATTCAAATATAAGTTTGTAACAGAAATAAAATAAGTGTTTTTTTATGTAATTTATTGATTGAGATTATGTGTTAATTATTACAGGGGGTGTTTGAATGGTGTGAGAAAGTTAACCTGCGTCCACAGTTAAATAATGTTCTTTTAATAACAGTTTACTTATTAATGGCGCTATGTTCTAGAAACCTCCACGCTGTTTAATAGTGCTTGAAATTGCGATAAGCGCAGATTCAAGAAGTCTCCGGCGCGGTTTATTTGAAATAAATTTAACTACTTTTGCTTGTTTAAAATCAAAGGTGTGGTTATGTTGAAATGAATGAGAGAATAATGCACTTAGAGAATTGCTATTTTTTATATCTCTTTTGTGTTCATTGAGCCTTTTTTCCAATTTACGCCGAGTTTCACCAACGTATTTATGATGGCAATTATGGCAAGGAATAGTATATATACCTCCATCGGAAACTGGTTAGTTATAGAGATGTTTCGTGGTTTTTAATATATGTCTTATGGTTAGTGATGTGGTTTGTATGATAGGAATTTTTAGTTTGCCATCATAAATACGTTGGTGAAACTCAGCGTAAATATTGTTCGCCATTTCTATAAACCTCTCTTGTTATCCATCTCCAAATATTTTCAATTTGGTTCAAGTCCGGTGAGCATACAGGATGTCCCAAAAGCTGGACTCTATTTTCTTGTAGAAAGCTCCAGATCCGTCTTGCAGTGTGGATTGCTGCATTATCCTGTTGGAATAACTATCTATCCCCACACAAACAATGACCCACCATCATCGAACATGCTTTTTGTAGGACGCTAACATAACCAGGTGCTGTCTGACGACCCTGCATCACCTGGAGCTCCATCGTCCTAAGAAAAGACACCCCATACCATTACGGACCCTACTCAACTAGGACGTGTTGAAAAAATTTCAAGGGGCATGTTTTTGTCATGCCACTATTATAAATAGTGAATGCTTTCAATTTTCAGATTTTAATCATGTCAAATCACACTTTTCCCCCATTGCGGATTTATTTTTTCTATTTCTTTTGATGAGTTTAGGACATAATAGATTCACTGACTGACATAATTATCAAGTGATTGTTTTTACGCTACGAAACAGATAGTGTCATAAATTATAAAAGTCAACTGAATTAAAAGAATAAATTGTAAGATGGTCAAAATCATGGATTTTTAATATAGGTGGTTGTCATTTATTTATTATGTTGCTCTGTAATTACATTGAGCTTCTAAAATGAGGATCGGTATATATCGTAAGAAATTATATTTCTACAGAAATATATATATATACTTCTATAGAAATATATATATATATGCGTGTGTGTGTGTGTGTGTGTGTGTGTGTGTGTGTGTGTAAAGATAGAAAGGTTATGTATGGGAGAGAGAGAGGGAGATGTATTATTCGATGAAACATAACATATATCAAGCACGTATGTTCATTTGTTTTGTATTCTACTGACAAGTTATGAAACAAAACCAATAACAAATGTATGAAAATCGATTTCTCTTCTCGTGAAAAAGACTTTATGCAATTATTACATTATAAGTGCCGTTTCGACAAATATTCCACAGAGGAATCTGACAAAAAAAAATAACTTTTCCCAAGAGAATTTGACTCGTTCGATATTTATTTTTCTTAAACTGCGTTTTCTATTTTTTATTTTTTTCGTATAAGGGGGGGGGCACATATTTTGTGAGAATTTTTAGGACATTGATTGCATATTTGACACTTTATATCCTGTGCTTCTCAGCTATTTCATCGAGTATATAGATAAAATAGTCATTGACAGACATGTGCTTTTTCGTATTCATTGCATGTTATTGGGGCTAAATTTTGGGGTTACTATTCAGTTGTAATGGAAGCCAATTTTTCCTAAAACTTCCAGGGGGGGGGGTGTTTACGAATATCAATCCGAATATAATTATCGCTACAAAAATGATAACACAATATTCAACATTATATTTTACTGTTATTTCAACCCAAATAAAATACAGTACTACTTTGTCGCAACTGGCTAATATTTGGGACCAAATTTCCAGAGATTCTATGTAGGGAGTTGGACAGCAAAATATTTGTTTGCATTACACTTGAATTTCTGCATATATATACAGTCGAGAAAGTAGAAAACTGGACGGGAATTCCAAAGTCTAGCAGTTCGAGTGACGAAACTATTTAAGTAGAAATCTTTAGGACATCTAGGAATCTCTACTGTGAAGGGGTAGGATTTTGCTGCCTAGCGGTTTTGTTGAGCGAGTACAAGTGATTTCAGTTAGTAAAAGAAAATGCCATTAAAAGACTTTTTACAAAGGAACTGGGACATAGGTGGCATATTTATTTTACACATAGGAGTCATCATTTGTCAAGGCCCGGAGATCTCGAGGATAATGGTTAATGGCTGTACATTTGTCAAAGGGATATTATCGTAGTAAGCGTTAGTAGTAGAAAGTTGGTACATTTGCTTATTTAAGGGGACGGTCATTCAAGAATTTGTTTACGTTGGACTTGAAGACCACCATATTGTAGTCAGCTGGAAAGCAAGCAAACGGAAGAGTTCCACAGGCAGGAAGTTCTAAGAAAGATACTTTGTTCATGGAATCTTTATTAAGGTTTAGGTACAGATAACGAGTGACAAGTCAAGATGTGACAGGACGCGCTCCGGTTGGCATGCCCAGCCAAACTAACTACAAGTAACGTTACTCTCTTCAAAACGAACTCTTCTTCTTACTACATTTATATTCATTTGATCACATGTATATTTATGTAAATGAATCTACATTCTTTCACTATCATATATCGGTATGTTTCGTCATCATTATGTGACATTTGCTTTTCAATCACTTACCATTCTTTTCAACATGCAGGGTGGGATCTCAATTACATATGCAGGCCCTCTCAGGTCATACCCCCAGGCAATTACTATGACGGTCATTAAAATTATCAAATGCATGTACTTGGAACTTGTAGCCAGGATTATGCTCTATCTATGCTATGTTGAGTAGAGTTGAGTCTTGGGTCGAGGAAGAATGGGAGAGAAAATATAATCCACAAGTCATTGGGGGAAAGTGGGGTTTGCTAAATAATGTCTGTGTGAGAACGCGCGCTTAAATAGCTGATTTGAACCATATTTTCGAAGGGAGGGAAAAGATACTAATCTATGGAGCATCTCTTATGTGGTTTCCCAGCCAGCGTTTTTGAAGTCTTGTTGTTTTGAGCGGTGGCTCTTTCAACGTCGCGAGTTTAGCGAGATGTCTACCAATATAACAGCGTTATCAGCATTTGCGAAGGGGCAATGGCCATTTGTTACACAATTCCCGGGAACTGTAGTCAGGAAAAAGTTGCTGAGCCTGTTGATTTGGGAGATGGGTCGGAAACGTGGCTCTCTGTGACAAGGGTCGGGATATTGTGAAGATTGTGTCATTATACCAGTTGCTTCTGTGCAAGTAGAGAAACCCAGCAAATTCCTATAGTGGACATTAAAGTCAACAAATCTATGTACTTTGAACTAGTATCCAGGATTTTACTATTTCTCTGGTGTAAGAGATATTGTGGAGTAAGGTGCAGTCTTGGGTCGAGGAAAAAGTGAGATTACCTGTCTGTGTGTGTCTGTGTGTGTCTGTGTGTGTTTGTGTGTGTGTCTGTGTGTCTTTGTGTGTTTGTGCGTGTGTCTGTCTTCATGCGTGTGTCTGTGTGTGTGTCTGTGTGTGCATGTGTCTGTGTGTCTGTGTGTGTGTTTGCGAGTTTGTGTGTGTGTGTGTGTGTGTGCATTTTCCTTCCTGACTACTCTGTCAATTTTCTATCTACAAACTCAAGATTTGACATAAGGGGTATTGATATTTGGAAACCTTTTTTTTTATCGGTTTTCGGTCAGAAATTTAGCTGTGAAGGTGTCAAAGTTCAACGATTTGACCCTTGAACACTCTGTCAAACTCCCCGCAAATTTTGAGTCTAAACACTTGACATTTTAGATGTAGGTTACTTGGACATGAATCAAACATTTTAACTTGATTTGAGCCCAAAACAATAAATGTTAAGTGGTCATAATTGGGGTCAAAATTAAAAAAAAATGTTTACCTCTGCGATCTCTACCGAATTACTCAGCCAATTTTTGGCCTAAGAATTTTTAATTTTTTTTTTTTTTTTTTGCTAATAATTTGGCTGCAACGGGGTTAACGCTCAAAAGATTTGTCCTTTACGGTATTTCGCAAACTATTTAGCCAAATTCGTATCAAAACATTTGAAATATTACATAAATGATATTCAGACATACAGATAGCCTTTTAATCAGTTTTTGGGCGAAAATTGGGCTGCCAAGAGGTAAAAAGTTAAAAGACCTTTGCAGATTCTACCAAAACCCGCCGCTGTTTTGGGGTTTAAACACTTGGAATTTAAGATGTAGGTTACCTGGACATGAATTAAACTATTTAATATATGCATATGCACATAAGTTATGAACAGCACATAGGGCCCGAGCAAGCCGGGTCCAACTGCTAATATATTTCTAAACTTGAGAATGTGTATATGAGTGAGGACACTTCTCAGGCTATATACTAAACAAACTTTCATCCACAGACTTGAAATTCAGTATATTGCGTATTCAGATATGTGGAAAACTTTGTATCGGATTTATTCGAAAGAACGGTCCTCAAGGGGGGGGTGCAAAATTGAAAAATTCGGAGTCCTCAATTTTTTTTATTTGTTTGCAAAGTTTTCAACGAATGCGCATGCGTGAATGGTTCCCATGACATATCCATTATGCTAGGAACAAGTAAGATTGAAAACACTTTTTAATGACGTCTCAACCTGGTGTAATGGTCATAGTACCTAACTCACTGTCTTTAGGTTCTGGTTTCGATCTCAGCTCGAGTATTTTTTCTATTTTTTTACTTACAAGAAGTGAACTGTTTAGAAAAAAAACCCCACAATACTCGCATGCACATGTTTCAGTTTCTGAATGAAACACGTGTAACTAAACAGATAAAACGATAATATATATAAATAAAAAAGAATGAAGTATAAAAGCGTATAACTTTTCTTTATTCGTTTTTACTTGGTGACGTGCAGGAATACAAAATAATAATATTATGAAAAAAAATTAAAAAACTTTTTTCATAAGTACATAATTTTCGACCGATCCTTCAGTCTTCATCGGTGTAGCGAAAGTATGAGGATGCACGGGGAAAAGGGGAATGGAAAAGGAAGGACTGTAGAGGAGGAGGAGGAGGAGAAGAAGGAGGAGGAGAACTCCTATAATTTGAACATCTGCTTCGTTCAAATTAGAGGATGCTGTTCAAGTTTCGTGATAAAAATATGTGCTGCAGTTAACTTTAATTTTCTAAGAATGAAGAAATAGTAAATGAAATTCATTGCTATATGATACTTCAAGTATATATTAAGTTGAGTTTACGATATATTGCAAGTAAGAATTGTTAAATGTTATTACCAGGAACAAAAACATTGAAAATAAATTAAATCTACTCTTACTTGTTAGGTATTTATTACCTAAGTTATCATCTGCAGAAATCATACATTTATGTAAAATACAGTTTGTTTTTATTTATTTATTGAACGAATCTCATTGCAGTCTATCATCTACATAAATCATACATTAATGTAAAATACAGTTTTTTTTTTTATTTATTGAACGAGTCTCATTGCAGTTTCTATTTTCATCGATTGTGCTCTCGAGCGCTGCCATTGTATTCCGTAAGCGATCACTAAAATCTACAATTTCTTGGTTCTGTAGCTTCTTTATGATTATATCTCTTCGGAGTGACATTGCGTGCAGAACATAATTATCACTAAAGTAAGGACTTTTTTTCTAAAAATTTTATTACCGTCTCCATAGACTTTTCTGCATCATCCCATGATATTGCTTCATCAGAGTGTTCTTGGTTATTTACATTAGGGTCACGAGAATGAGAGCTGTTGCTATTTTCATCACCATTACTGCATCCAGGATATTGATCAGTAGTTTCCTCATCTTGTTGCACCTACATTTCAACATCATTTGCATTAAGTGATTTCAGAACAGCGTGGTTGGTCGGTAACCGTTTGGTTTCAAGAATTTTTTTTCTAGACCAGTTGCAAGCCATTGTGATGGGTTGTTTTACACTATTTTCAAAAGAGCAATCTGAAAAAAATTATACTTAGTGTAAATTAATTATCTATAGCTAATCTACATTAATTACATAGTAACAATATTAACATTTCTGCGCAATATCTGACTAAACCATGTAAACAGTTTTACTGCAACTCCGCATCAAATATGCTAATACTATTTCAATGACAAGACAGTTCAAGTTTAGAGTAAGTCAAGGTTTAGAAGAAGCCTAAATGAGAGGAAATCCATCTTTAGAGGAAGTTCAAATTAAAGGAATTTTACTGTATATATATATTTTATTTACATTCGCATATGTTTTATATATTTTATTTATATTCATGTATATATATATATATGTATGAATGTATAAATACTTATATACATATATATATATACATATGCATATGCATATATATATATAAGTATTTATACATATGCATAGATCATCGTATAACGATTAGATCACTCTCTGACTGACGTAATGAACACTTAAAAAAGGAAGTCCAAATAAGAGGAAGTCCCACTTTAGAGGAAGTTCAAATTAAAGGAGTTTTACTGTATAATATTTAAGCGTATTGTACGACCAGGTAATGCCGCGCGGCTTGCTCGTATATCTATAAAGAAAAGAAAATCAAATTAATATGTACGATCGTTTCGGAAACGATATCCTTTTATTTATTTTATTTATTCAATATTTACAAAAAAAAACGACGAGAAATGTTTCTCTCCTCGTCAGTAAAAATGGTGGGGGGATTGTGGTTATGATTGGGAAAGACACAAAAGTTTAACTAGCCTATTGAAGTAAATATAGTTGGTGAACCTAGAAATTAATTAGAAAAAGAAATTGTGTAGCAATAAAACAATAAAATAATGATTAAAAATTTAAGAGAAATTAAATTCTTTCTTGTTTAATTAATATTAGATATATTTTCAATTATATTTATTGTAAATAAGTATTATATAATGATATGTTTATGTGATACATTTAAACTAGTGCATATTGATGTTTAATTGGTTAATGGTAAAAGGAGGAAATTATAATTACATTTGTGATATATATATATATATAAATATATATATATATATATATATATATATATATATATATATATATATATATATTATACAGGGTGTCCGCAAAGTCTGGCTATATAATGTAGCCAGACTTTGTGAACACCCTGTATATATGATATATATATATATAGATATAGATATATATGATATATCATATATATATAGATATATATGATATATCATATATATATATATGATATATCATATATATATATGATATATCATATATATATATATATATGATATATATATATGATATATCATATATATAGATGATATATCATATATATATATATGATATATGATATATATATGATATATATATATGATATATATATATGATATGATATATATATATGATATGATATATATATATATATATATATATATATAATATACAGGATATCCACAAAGCCTGGCTACATTATGTAGCCAGACTTTGTGGCTACCCTGTTTATAAGGGAGAAATTAGCTGGACGTATGAAAAACTAGTTTTATAGAATTGATATAAAATTTAAATGAAATATGGAATCATATTTACAAAAAAGTTCAAATAAAATAAGTATCTTTGTCGGGGAGTGGTTCCATATTGTTTTTCTTTTTTAAAACCGCAAGTTTTGCAAAACTTCATTGATAAGGATATTTTTTTAAATCTAAAACAAAACTTAGTATTTGCGATCACTTTTTTTGTTTTTAATCTAAATTACTAGGTAAGTAAGTGGCGGGAGGGGGTAATTGCTTTTAAATAGATTTTTTGTGTCGGTTATTTAAATTTAATTAGATAAGGCAAGTAAAAAAAATGGATTTTGTTTCCGTAATCGCACCTGTATTTGAATGTATTTATTCTTAATCTATGCGGCTTTATGATTTTTTAATGCGTTCCTATTCGCCTTTATTAAATATATTCATTTATGCAAACTTTGGATACATTTCTTTTTTTTTTTTTTTTTTAGAAATATTTGAATATGGATGGCAGTGTTTAGAAATAAAATAGGATTAATGCCAAAGAATATGATGCCTCCAGTTAGCCTCGGAAGAGAACGGATACCCTTGTAAAGGCAGTTGCACGTATAATTGTGAGGCAAGAGTTACACAATATCAACCCCACCTCTCATTAATTGGCACTGCTTGAAGTGAAGTCCACGACGACAAGAAACGATGCCGATGCCGATATATATATATATATATATATATATATATATATATATATTATATTATATTAT
Organism: Euprymna scolopes; assembly: GCF_053919585.1. Classification (NCBI taxonomy): domain Eukaryota; kingdom Metazoa; phylum Mollusca; class Cephalopoda; order Sepiida; family Sepiolidae; genus Euprymna; species Euprymna scolopes. The sequence continues at coordinate 7,821,738 of NC_136520.1, read as the reverse complement.
TATTATTATTATTATAGTAGTAATGATAATAATAATAGTAATAATAATAATATGCGTGCGTATTCCCGTTTACATATCTATATAGATGTTTATACGTTTATATATATCCCGATTTAATTTTTAATGTCTCTTAATAATTCCATATTGGCTTTTGATCGCAAGTTTTAATTTAAATAAAATACATTTTATAAATTTAATATTCTAATTTTTTCTAGGTTTATGCTGTGGTCTTTTACCCCTGTCTATATCTTTTTAAATTACATTTTACACAGATACACAAGGAACATTGCAACTTGGATGTAAGGGCTACTACCAAGGACATAAGTTGCAGAAATACTATGCAGAAAGTTGAGCAGCAAGATGTCTGTTCACATTACACTTGAACTTCTGCGTGTCAGTACAGTTGGAGAAACAAGAAAGCGGAAAGGCGTTCCAACGTTTTGCAGCTCTTGGGAATAAGTAGAAGGCTTTCTTATATCTAAGGATCTCTACTGTGTAGGGGTGGAACTTTGCTGCTTGTCGAGTTTGTCTAAGGTATTTACGCTGAGTGGGTACACGAGCTTGAAGTTTGTCAGAGCATCCACCATATAGATACACTGGGACAGATAGTAAAGCTTAGATGACACTTCAGGACCTATCAGGTTGGCGACCTTCTTTTGAACCCTGAGTGAAGGGCTGGTTGCAGATGCACCAGCCCAAATGTGGCAACAATACTCCATACATGGGTTAATGGTGGCCTTGTCGAGATACAAGATACTTCCTGACATAAGTAACTATCTAGACAGATCCCACCTTCTTCGCAGAAGCCTTGGCAATGCTCTCGATTAATCTTTTCAAACTCATGTTCCCTGTAAATATTTAGCCGATGAGTTCGAAAGAAGCACTTTAATAGTAAGGTATCTTTGGTCATAGCTATTGGTGGTTCAGACAGCTTCTCTTATTTAAGAAGGGGTTTATTATTCGTCCTGTGACACTGTATAATCTTATTTTGTTGAGAAGGCGCTTGCTTCATACCCTGCCAAAAAGTCGTAGATATATCTAGAGCTACTCCCTTACCCTCTCCTACGTTTCCAGTGCATGATATATAGTTTCCGAAATTACAATAAGGATATCTGCTGTAGACCGGGCTTGCCTAAATCCATATTGTTGGTCAGTCAGAAGCAAATGTAAATTGGTAAACTAGAGCTTGTTTAATTATAGGCTCAAATACTTCGACGAAAAGAGAAAGAAAGCTAATGGGGCGATAATTTAATGTGTCAGTTCTTTCGCCATAATTTTTGTTATCTGGTACGGCAAACGCAATTCTCCAGCAGACAGGAAAACAAGATTCGTTAAGGCATTTGTTGTAAAGTTTGGGGAGGACTGGAGTACTCTCACTGGAGCAGTTATTTAATAGTACAGCCGGGATAAGGTCAGGTACACATGCTTTTGAGGTATCTGTTTTTTTATTATATCATGCACTTGAAAAGGGATGGTTTTTATATCACCTAGTTTAATCTTTTTTCCGCAAAGAAAAATCAAGGATGAGGTGGTCCAATGTAGAGTTTGAGCCAAACCGACTGGCAAGCATGTTAGCCTTCTCGGTTTCCGTTCAAACAACCCCATGATTGTTGGATAGTGGGGGAACTGTTGATAGCCTATTATTTACTACAATTTTGTAGATTTTCCAGAAATCACGGATTCGTAATATTTGCCCTTCTATGCGTTTTCTAGTAGATTAAGTGCGTTACCCTACCCCCTGTGGGGCGAAAATGGTGTCATTAATTGGTGAACTCGGCACCGAATTGAAGTTTTGGTTGGGTAAGCTGTCCCGGGCAATGGCAGATCTCCTGACGGATTTTTAATATATCAAATACAAATAAAAAGTGACATTTTTTTTATGAAATTAAGTGAAATAAATTGCTGACCGCAGGTTTAGAAAATTGCACGGACAAAACAAGTTATTTTTTCCTTCGTTTAAGGCCGGATATATCCTAGAGAGTCAATGTATTGACCGTCAAAATCGTGTGCAGAAATATGAATTACGCAATTCTTTACAAAAATCACTAATGCAAGGAGGGGTTTGCCAACTAACCAATCAGAGAAGAATGCGTTATCGGGTGGAGCAAGATTATTGGCTGAAGGGGGACTCAGCGTCTCTCGACTCCCACGTAATCCCTGACTACAAAAACCGTTGCACAAGCAAATTTTGCCAGTTGATTTTTGGATTCTGGTTGGATTTTTTTTTTTTAGTTTTGAACTTTTTTTTTAGTTTGGAAATTTTTTTTTTAGTTTTGAATTATTTTTTTTAGTTTTGATTTTTTTTAATTTTAGAATTTATTTTTAGTTTTGAAATTTTTTTTTTAGTTTTGAATTTTTTTTTTTAGTTTTGAAATTTTGTTTTTTAGTTTGGAAATTTTTTTTTTTTAATTTTTTTTTTAGTTTTGAAATTTTTTTTTTAGTTTTAAATTTTTTTTTAGTTTTGAAATTTTTTTTTTTAGTTTTGAATTTTTTTTTAGCTTTGAATTTTTTTTTTTAGTTTGGAAATTTTTTTTTTAGTTTTGAATTTTTTTTTTTAGTTTTGAATTTTTTTTTTATTTTTTAACTTTTTTTTTGTTTGGAAATTTTTTTTTTAGTTTTGAAATTTTTTTTTATTTTTTAACTTTTTTTTTTTAGTTTTGAATTTTTTTTTTTTTAGTTTTGAAATTTTTTTTTTAGTTTTGAATTTTTTTTTTAGTTTTGAAATTTTTTTTTAGTTTTGAATTTTTTTTTTTTTTTTTGAAATTTTTTTTTTTAGTTTTGAAATTTTTTTTTTAGTTTTGAATTTTTTTTTTTAGTTTTGACATTTTCTTTTTAGTTTTGAATTTTTTTTGTTTAGTTTTGAAATCATCAATCTATGTTCCCCGCCTTCCTCAATGCCCGTTTATTGAAAGAAAAACAGAGATTTCGAGTAACTGGAAGGCGAAAGGAATTTATCAATATATTTCTAAAAGAATGTGTAAATATAATTTTGATTGCAACCAACTTATATATAATTTTAATTGGAATTTATTGTGATGAGTATTATTAATTAATTTCATTTATTGCTGACAATTATCCTCATCTTTTCTTAGTTGTTTCACGACGTTTCGGCCAAGTATTCTCCTGGCCTTCGCCAGGTTCAGAATTCCTATCCGCCGCGGTTACCACCTGGAGAAGGGCAGAGGAATAGTTGGCCGAGACGTCGTGAAACAGCTAATAAACGATGCGGATAACTGTCCGCAATAAATAAAATATAACCAACTTGTTTGGGATTTTAATAAGTGTAGAAAAAAAGAAAACAAACGTTTGTTTTCCTTTTGTGTGTGTGTGTGTGTGTGTGTGTGTGTGTGTGTGTGTGTGTGTGTGTGTGTGTGTGTGTTTGTGTGTGTGTGTGTGTGTGTGAAGCCGATTTTTCTCTTCTCGCTTGCTTGAGAACATCTTTGGCTTAATGGGCTATTGATTTTCATCGAGTGACCGGCGCTACAGAACGGACGAATAGTAAACAAGAAAAAAACCGACCTCTACTGAAGATTAAAAGACACTGAAATCTGAAGAACTTTATAGTTCCTTTAATAAGAAGAGAACTGTAGAGATGTTACAGAATTGTCTAAGGAGACTAGGATAGATTGTAGGGAAACGTGCGACTTACCTAACTAGCACGTGTGCATAATTCAACGGGTTGGTCGTGGAATTAAATGAATGAAGAAGAAATAAACAAAAATGGCTGCCTTATCTCTTTATATGCCTGCAATGTGAACACCCGATATGCAAATGAGATGCTCGCGAACTGTTACCATGCAATAAACGGATCTGTACCAAACGCTGTATACAGGCTGTGTTTGATTGTATCCTAGTCTGGTTCATCCCCGAGCTGTTGGTAGACTGCATAGGCCCCTCCGGTTAACCTCAAAGGAATGACTGTGGCTGGTTGTTTAATTCTGCACAGTGTACAGATCTTCTCAGCCTTTTCCACCCATTCGACGACAGACGGTCCAGTGGTAGATCCAGCAAACTCAGGTATCAAGCGAAAGTCGAATCGGTCCATTTTCTGCCTTTCGAGTCACCGCTCACCAAGAGCCGAAATAGCTTATAATTCAATAACTTGAGTGTTATTTCTTCCGCCCGTCACACCAATAATTTCCTGTGTAAGGTTGACACTGTTGTCCAAACTTCCAACTTCCAAACTTCTGTATACGTAACGCACCTTCTTTCAACCCCAAACGACCTTCTGCTAATTTAACTTATTTCTTCGAAATCCAACTTCAAAATGAACGTCCTACTAAAAAATCAACCGTCTTTTATCTCCAACCAGGAGCATCTCATTTGCATATCGGGCGGTCACATTGCAGGCATATAAAGAGATAAGGCAGCCATTTTTGCTTCTTTCTTCATCATTCATTTCATTCCACGACCGACCCGTTGAATTATGCACACGTGATAGTTAGGTAAATCGCACGTTTCCCTACACGTCCTGCTGCCTCAACGTAACGGGGGTACTATCTCCTACCTGTCGCTATTTATTTCTAACAATTCATAAATTTTTGTTTGTCTGTGCTAGACTTATGTCGGATCTGTCTTTGAACAATGGCAGCTGCATAAAAAGAAGTAAACCATTGGGGAGAGTGGGGTTTCCTATAGAACTTCTGACTATGAACATGTGCTTCAAATGCAACTCTGAACCATTCACTTGTCTCATTTGTGCACTGTTCTATAGAAAGAAAAATTATATTTCCTCAATAGGGTATCTTCTCACTCAGCCTTCTTCTAATACTTTGTCGTTTTGAGCATCGACTCTTTAGCTTTGGGTCGAGAATTTAGGGTGTTCTATCAACATCATAGCGTGATCAGCATTCCCGGTTGGGGGTATGGGAATTCTTTACACAATCCTCGGGAACTGTGGTCAGAAATAGATCTAGAAGTGAGGCTTGTTGATCTTGCTGATGTAGGAAACGTGTCAGAAACGTAACCGTCTGTGATATGGAACACAGAGGCGCGCTGTTTTATGCTGCCAGAAACATCTGTGTAAGTAGAGAAACCAAGCCAATTACAGTGGTTGGCGTTAAAGTTACCAAATACATGCACTTCCGCGCTAGTGTCAAGAAAGAGTGCTGTATCTATGCTGTCAGAGACCTGGTTGATAAGGATACAGTTCTGGATCACGGTATAAAAAATATAATTAGCTAACGTTATGTTGCAGGTTGTCTAAATCACATACAGGTCTCGTCGTCTGATTCAAGTTTTGATTCCCTAGTCAAGCATAGGGTGTTTCGAATATACGCCCCCCAAGTTTGTGCATCTGTTTGCTTGAGCCCCTATGGCAATGTAGGAGATAACCAGGCATGTTAAAGTGGTTAGAGGGGTTGGAGGAATGAAGGTTAGCTTTACTTTGCATCAAGATATCTAGGGTGATTTCTAGAAAAAATATTTCTACATCATCTAAATTAGTTCTAAACCCGCGAATATTAGTGAATGCAAGCCTAAAGGGGGGAGGCAAATTGGATTTGTTTGAGTTTACGCCTAGATTGATCGTAATTTTTAATTGGCCTACAATCAAACAGTTGTTAGAGAAGTTTTTGTCCTCCATCTTAACCTTGTCTAGTTTATCGCATCTGATTTTGAATGATTTTCATTTCTATACTAGTGTTACATGAAGGGCTTTTGCGTCCTTCTATTTATTTATTACTTTTTTGCTCGTCTTATTAAACGTTCCTGTTGCTATTATCTTATACGAGTTCTTCTACGGGTACGAATCTCTGTATTCTTACATATATGTTCTTATTTCTTAGTTCTTGCCTTTAAACGTCTCGACGTGTATGTTCATATATACCTGCTTGCCTTGTCCAGCGGATGATATCTTCTCATCGATGGTCTCCATCTCATGGGGAGTCGTACTTACTGCTGCAGATTCGTCGATAACACAAGATGGATTTGAAGCTTCAATTCTTTTATTAAAGGCAAGCCTATCATGTCGAAACCTGGTTGTCGCGGATTGACCCTAATCTCCCCGTCTGCATTTCTGCAGCCCAAAACAAACTCTCAGTCCATGTGTCCAACCGGTAGCCTTCGACCACAATTCTTGTTTTACCCCTAATTTCCGGTGCACGTAACCCCTAATTTTCGGTGCATCTAACGTAGGTCATTAAAAGTGACTGAGTCTGATGGGTGCAAAATCCAACCTTTTGTGACCCCACTAAACTCGCTGATGGGAATTGAAAATATACTTATATAACTTACTATTTCTCCAAACTATCAAATAGCATTTAAGCTGGGATTCCCAATACAACACTAGTACCAGTTGATCATTCAAGAACTACAGTGTCAGGCGTTAGAGTCCTCCAGATAATATAAAGTATTCTCCGAATACAATTTTGGTGAGACATTTCCAATAACTTGAGATGCCTTCTATATATATCCAAGTTTCTGACTTATATAGCAGCGTAATGATAACGTTAGCTTTGTCTTTTATGTGATTTCCCGATCTGACCACACACGTTTTGGCTATTTTGTTATTTATCTCAGCGTCAGGCGTACAATACTTACTCAGCGTACTACCCAGCTATACAAAATATACAAATATAAATATATATAAATTAAAAAAATGGCGAAACTAAAGAAAAACACGATTAACATTTCTCTTTTAATTTTTGAATTTTGTAATAATTTCTTCATTTATTTTTTTTATAAGTTTACGAGTTTCTTTTCTTTTACTGGGTTAAGTTAAAAAGTTGATCTAATTACAGGAATGATTCTATGGTACAAAACAAGTGCTGTCAAGAATTGAACAGCTTAACATGCTTAAATAGACGTCGGCAACCCCAGGCCCGGACACAAGATAAATATAGACAAGCTAAACCAATGTGACTGTCGAAATTAAAACAAAAATCTTTTCGTTTTACTTGAAAAAAGCTATACTATTTGTCCTTTTTCTCTTCCAGAAAACCGAACGAAAACAAACTTGCTAAGAGAAGAAAAGTTTTTGAGTGCCGAATTTTTAATGAAGCCTTGACAAATAACTATGTTTCATTGAGCATTTTGCATAACGTGTTTGCTTAATTTGTCAAGAAACCATTGCCGTGAAAAATGTTCTAAATATTAAACGGCATTAGGAAGTTGCAAGGTTGAGACATAATTTAACAAAGCTATCATCCTTTCTTACAAGAAAAGTTGAAGAAAGTTAACGAAACGCTCGCGTTCACTACGAGGTGTCAAACTAATTCCAGAAAGGATGAAGCCTATTACTGATGGAGAGCTCTTCAAAGAATTATTGTTAAAGGAAGCAGATGTTGTTTGTCGAGGAAAAAAAGTAATTATTTTCTGCTATCAACTTTTTGTCAAGAGCTGGCGACATATGTAGGAAGTGGATTGTAGGGCATTTTAAACAATATAGGCTATTATCCGATCGCTATCGATGAAATCACAGATATAAAAGATACTTGTCAATCTGCACCCTAGTGGGGTGTGTAACACCAACATTTGATATTGGGCAAGAATTTGTGACATTGATTTCTTTGAAAGACACCAGTACTGGAGCAGATATGTTGAAAAATATAATAAAATGGATGACGAAAATGAATCAGAATTTATCAAAGGTTTCTCCAGTAATCACAGATGGAACACCAGCAAGAGTTATAGAAAAAAAGGGGCTTTCCTGCATTGCTCCAGAACCATATGGTCATCGATAAAATAATAATCAAACTCCATTGCATTATTTATAAAGAAGCTTTGTGTAAAATATCAAATAATTTTAAGGACATCGTGGCAGTTGTGAAAACAGTGAATCTTATATGGTAAAGCGTACTAAATCACCGACATTTTCAAGAATTCTTAAACATATCGAAACAGAATATGGCAATCTGTTGCTACATTTATCAGAAGCTGCTAGAAGCAGCTTATCCTGTCTTTGCAGAGTTTAAAATGGACTTCGTAGCTTTCTCTTCCGTTCAAACTTTTTCCCACAGAAGAAACGTTGCGAGCCCGTCTCTGCTTTATTGTTATTTTCATGGCAAGTGCCCAGCTGAGCTTCGATCTAAACTCTTTATCTGTGCATAAACCTTAATGTAGATTCTATGAGCAACGCTTCTTTCTTAGAACAGCACGCCTGTGAAACTATCTTCCGATTGCCTGCTTTCCAGCTGACTACAATCTGATTATCGTCAAGTCCGACGTAAGCAAGTTCTTGATGAACCGCCCCCCCAATCCAATTTACAAAATTCCCACTACTTACGTTTACTACGCTATAATCACATTGACTAATCTATACCCATTATCCTCAAGTGGCCTACAGGCCTTGATAAGTGCTGATTCCTGTGTAAAAGAAATGTTCCCGCAGGAAAATGCTAAAACAAGTATATGCATTGAGAGAAGAGATTTTCAAGGTTCATAGTGGGTTGTCAAGTCAGCTTTTTTAGTGGACATCGCGACCCACGTGAACACTCTGAATCTTGAGATTCAAGATAAGAGAGTAGGTTGTTTTTTTACATGTTTTTGTCAAATTACTGCTTTTGAAAGAAAGCTTCGCCTGGGGGAATCACAGCTTCAAAAAGAGAACTACTCTCATTTCCCAAGGGTCCTGGATATGACCTTAAACTATATCCGATGGTGAGGGCCCCAGCTTGCAGGCCTTAGGGATTGTTGAGCCACCCTTTAATTGGCATTGCTCCCAGGTCCACTCTGACCTGGAGTGGTAGCACCTGTTAGGGTCCCAACTATGGGTTAAATAGAATACGACTTAAAAAACAAATATACTATATTAAAAAATCGTTCTTCAAAATCACCAGACTCGGCATTAAATAACCTGAAAAGGGTTGATATGTCGTAAAACAAAACAGCCAACTAAATCATTTCTTAAATTTCCAAAATCACAAGAGAGATATAATACCAGGCATCTTCGTGGGCTTTATTCTTTTTTCATCTCGGTTTGCTGACTTCTAAAAATATGAGAATTCTGGTTGAGTTATCTGGTACTCCTTACAAAACAGATGTGGAACAAGTGGCAGAAGAATATCACTTAACGTTTACTGATTGCAGTGTGACGAATCTTTGAAATCGAAATTATATTTCAAATCAACTGCTGAGTTCTACAAGAAATATATATTTTCAAGCAAAAATATAACAATATCATGGCTAATGTAAAACTGATTATGTCATTATTTGGAAGTTTATATGCTTGTGAAGAACTTTTTCCAAAACTGAAATATACGAAAAGTCATTTAAGAACAAGATTGCGTAACGACCACCTGGATGATGTCATCGACAAATATTTCACCTGATGTAAAGAAGTTATCACACAATAAGCAGAGACAGTTTTATCATTTACCGTTTCTAAGTGTGTTTCGTTTGTGATAGTATTTTTTTATTCGTGCAGTGAAATAATGACTTTTCCTAAATGCGTTTGTATTTTCTTTCTTTATTGTTATTCCCGTAGACAAACAAGTGGTATATTGTACAAATACAATCATATTATATTGAGTCTTTGCCTTCTTTAAACACCAACAAAATATATTTACGTATTAAATCACATGGTTCTCAAGGTGTGTCGGAAATTTCGTGAAAAATATTGAATAATTGGACCCCCTGTCTTTCCAATCTTATAACTATTCGAAAAATGTAATTCAGACCCTAATTGTTTTTTTTTCAATTAAAGGAGCATGGACCAAGGTTTCATTAAAAAAAAAAATACAAACAACGTGTTTAAAAAAAAAAAAGGTTTAAACTTCGGACTTTACAGGTAAATTTCCAAAAAATTGTTCTTTTTTTTGTTTTGAATTAGAATATATTATTTATTGATCTTTTATCTTCAATTTGTGATATATAAAACGTTGGCAAATAAATTAATTATTTACTTTCTAATAGTCATTTCAAAATAGGGTGCGTGAATTAAAAAAAAAGTTTGTCTTAAATATTATTTTCAGTTTATGTGAATGCGCATAAAATTTCACATTGATCCTGAAAATATCGTAAAAATTGAATCAATAGAAAATATTTTATAGATTTTTAAAGATTTAAAAATTGAAAAATACTGAACTCGTAAAATTCAAGTAATTTCATTACTGTTTTTTAAAAAAATAAAAAAACAATATTTCTATTACGTTTTATACAACTTTAATAGTTTATTTTGGAAGTATAATCCATAAAAAAATAAAAGAACTCACTTTTAAAAGAGAAATTCCTACAAAAACAAACACCTAGAGCTTCTCTTCTATGACACTACAGTCATGGCTCTTTAGTCCTCCTCCATGCCTTTAGATAGCTGTTTGGCCGTCACTCCCGAAAAGGTTGCCGACCCCTGTGCTTAAAGAAATAAAAAGTAGATTAAAAACATATTGAAACTTGGAATGTTGCCCTTTTGTCTATTGTTTTTATTTTCTAATCACTTTGGTTTTGCTGGGGGTTAGGTATTCTACCAGATGCCACAAATCCTCCCATTTGTTAAGTTACTCCAACCGAGAGTTCTTTATTAAGATTCTAACCGTCCCATTAAGTGCTACTGTTTGTATTTCTTTTGCACTTGGGTCACCGGGTATATTCGTCAGATATTTTTTTTGACTTATTATTAGCCTGCTTGCTCCTATAATGACTGGCAAGTTGAAAGAAATATTGCTATTTTTGAGTTGCCAAATATAGTTGGATAGAGTAGTTTGGTTTGACAGAGTGTTATTTTTAAAACTTAAGAATAGACATAAGGACACCCTATGGTTCAACCCTCCATATTCCAAAAACCTAGAGACAAACATAGCCAGAGAATTTTTTTAAAATATTAGATAAGAACTTTAAAGCCCCCCATAGATATAATAAAATTTTCAATAAGAACACAATCAAAGTTCCTTACTCTACTATGCCTAACCTTCATCAAAAAATAATTAGCTCTAATAGCAAGAAAATTAATAAGCTACAAAATACAACTATACAAAATATATCAGACTGTAACTGTAGAAGAAAAAATAAATGTCCCCTACAAGGCTCATGTAAAATTAAAAATGTTATCTATAGCTGCACAGTATCAAACCCCCCAAATCTACATGAATCTATTAACAGCCATAACTCAACTACCAGATTAAATAATGACACCAACTTAAACCAATCTATCGATCAATTACAAACCAACCCACCATATAATAATCCAGCACCAGACCTAACGGAAAATAATCACAATAAGCAAGAGGCAATATATTTTGGTTCCACATCTGGCCTAATAAAACATAGAATTTCAACGCAACAATTTTTCTTTAAAAAAAAACTCTCTGTCAAACCAAACTACTCTATCCAACTATATTTGGCAACTCAGAAATAGCAATATTTCTTTCAACTTGAAATGGCGAGTAATTGAATCTTGCAAACCATATAAACCAGGAGGTAAATTCTGTGCACTATGTACAAAAGAGACCCTAAAAGTTTTTAAATATGAAGATAAAAAAAATGCAACCACCCTATTAAATTCAAGACAGGAACTAATATTCACATGCAGTCATAAACGTTGGTTTAAATTTAATAAATATAAACCACCTTAAATCATTAAATATTACTTATTAGTAAAAATAGATCACAATTTTTTTTGTAATAAATTAAGTTAGACTAATTATCCCCCTTGCACCCTTTAATTAAAGAAAATATAACTAATTATCCCCCTTGCATTATGTAATTATACTAACAACATTCGAATTATAAACCGTGGCGTCTTTAAATCAAAAGTATGCTAACGGAAATAATTTATTGCAGGGGCGTCCCCCTTTTTAAAATTCATCATTCAATAAGGTGAAAAGCTATAGCAAACATCTATATGAATACTTTAACAATAGTTCCTGATTTCAAAAGGCGAAAAATTAAAAGGTAAATTTTTGTACCTATATTTTTATGTATATACCTGTATATCTATGTATATGTATATATGTGTCTATTTTTTCATATATATATATATATGCCTGTATATATTTGTGTATGTGTGTATGTATAATATTGCATTTAAACCAAATTCATAATTTAAATTCAAATTTATATTTTACTCTATTTCTTTTCTATCTCTAACCCATATTAATGTTCTTATTAATTTTTAATCCAGACCTTTATTTGAATTTTTTCCAGATACATCTGCCTTACTTTTAATGCTAGGTTTATTTATGGTGTCTTTTAAATTTAATAAAAACCCTTCACAATTTGCTGACGAGCAAACCTTGTTTATTAAAAAAACTATATGTAATAATTATTGTCCGTAACTTGATGTCTACCACAATAAAAACACTGTTTTCCGAAACGATTGTACAAATAATTGATTTTGTTGTTGTTCCTTCTTATGGAACGGATTCTTAATTTAATTATAATTTGATTTTTAAATTTTAAATTATCAATCACATTACTAATTATATATATATATACATATATATATATATATATATATATATATGCATGCGTAGATTATAATGTTATAATAATTAGATCACTCTGAACGGACATCGCTTCATTAATAAAATAAACGTTTAAATTTGCGGTTAAAATTGGCTGTGTTGTTAGATGCTTGCTAATGGAGTCACAGACGGCTTCGTGGCCTGGTCTTAATCTCCGGCATTTATCGTGACATACGGCACTGATGGTTCCCGAAAGGATGAAACCCTAGTTTCTGTACATATTTAAAAATTAATATTGCAATAATTATGTGAGCCCATTTAAGAACTCGGTTCTTATTCTTGCGCATTACTAAGTTGAAATATAAGTAGGGCACTTAAGCTCGTGCGTGCAGATCATAATTTTACAATAATTAGATAAATCTGGACGGGCATTTCAGTGTTAAAAATGTAGTGTTTGAATTTCCACGATATTTCCCGTGGTTAAAGTTGGCCGTGTAGTTTGTTCCTTTATAATGGAGTAAGAGATGGCTTTGTGGTCGGGTTCGAATCTCCCGACCGGCAATAATCGTGACACCCTGCAGTTATTCCAGAAAGAATAAAACACTAGTGTATGCAGCTATTAAAAAAATATTATAATAATAAGTGTATATATATGTATATATATATATATATATATATATATATATATATATATATATAATCGGATTTGGTAATTATGCCTATGTTCCTTTATTTTCTTTTAAAGATGATCACTTCATATTCTTTTAATGGGTAAGAGTGGAATTAATTCAAAAATTCACATAATAATTACATGGATGTTTCTGCCTTACGAAACAGATACTGTCAAGAATTGAACATTTTAACATGCTGAAAGAAAACGTGAAGATGGTTCAGAATTCGGATTTTTATACAGACGTGTTGTAACTTATTTGTGTGTATGTATATATATATATATATATATATACATATATATATGTATATATATATATATATATATATATATATGCTTGTAAGTAGACGGGAATTACCCAGTCGTAAAATTTGGATTAATACAGATTTCGTATTTATAATTATTAAATTGGACCAAATATATAGTAATGATTTAAAAAGTAAAAAAAAAAAGATTGGTACGCCACCACCAAGAATCGAAACCAAAACGTTTAGCTTATGACTAACTTTTTCCTTTGACGTTAATGAGTAAGCTATCAAACATGTCTAATGCAAAGCGAAAAATTAAAACATGAACAAAAAAATAGCTATTATGTTACACATGCATAACATTTTCTTTTGCACTAATTTTTCCCGGCTAAAACTCAAACATAAAGTTTCGCATGAGTCTGATCACCCTATATATTAATTTTCATGTATATAGAAAAACACCGGGCAGAGGAGTTTGGTAACCAAAAATGTTCAAACAAGTATATATGTACGCATGCATAAATATATATAGAAAGATGTTTGTGTTTACTATTATCTTTTTACGCAAATATTATGCAAGTATAAATCATGTAGAATATCTGCATGAATATGATTACATATAATTAGTTAATATAATATAATACATATAATAGTTAACTAAAAATGATCATTCAACAAGAAAACCATAAAAAATTATAAGCGAATTAATTAAAATGAATGTTTAGAATAATATCCAAATTAGCTAGATTTTAGCAAATGAATTAAATTCTACGACTCACATTTAACCAAGTTGTATTAGTTTTAATAAATAGAAAATAATGTTTGTAGTACCATTATCAATACACAAAGAGCTAAAATCTGGATATCAAATTTCGAGTCTGCAGAATAAAAATTGACAGAGTTATTGCATAGGGAAATGTACAAACACACGTTCACTTTTATAGATATATAGATTATGTCAGTCCTTTTTAAGAATATATATATAATATGAATATATATACGCATATACATATATACATGCATATATATATATAGATATATATATATAATTATTTTTTTACTATAATGATCAAATACCTACAGACACTTGTGTGTCATTCTTTCGGGAATCTTCAGGGCAGGGTGTCACGATTAATACCAGTCGAACGATTTGAACCCCGCAACACGAGACATCTCTGGCATGATTAGCGAAGACCTAATCCATTCGGCTACCATTAACCGCGTGAAATAACGTTGAATTTAAACATGTTAATTTTAAATGTTAATTTACGTCAGTCAAACAGTGATCTACTCGTTATATGATGATCTATGCATAAGAGCTAAATTGACCGACTTTAATTCAACTGAAAGTGCTCAGCGATAAGAAACGAATTTCTTAAAGGGCTGTCATATATATATATATATATATATATATATATATATATATATATATATATATATATATTATGTCAACCTCTTTAAGAAACTCGTGTCTTATCGCTAAACACTTTAAGTTGAATTAAAGCCGGTTAATTTAGCTCTCATGCGCAGATCATCATATAATGATTAGATCACGCTGACAGACGTGAAAAAGCATTTTCCAAAATACACGTTTAAATTGAACAGAATTTCTTGCGGTTAACGGTATCCGAATAGATACGGTCTTTGCTAATAAAGCCAGGGGTGGCTTTTGTCGCCTAGTTCGAATCTTTCGACTTGGGTTAATCGTGACACACTGCACTGATAGTTCCTGAAAGAATAAATCACTAGTGCCTGAAGGTATTTAATAATTATTATAGTAAATAATTTGGTTTGATCCTTGCTAATTGGAGACACGGGTGGCTGCGATGTGGTTAATCATCACTGCAGAGGTCACGATGATTGCCGGTCGGGAGATTAGAACACTGCCATGGAGTCATCTGTGAACTAATTAGCAACTATTATATATATATATATATATATATATATATATATATATATATATATATATATATACTAGCATGGGCGCCCGGCTTTGCCCGGGTGTTTGGATGTGTATGTTGAACAAAAAAAAAGTGGTAGTAGGAAGGCAGGCTCGAACCCTTACTGCAAAGAAGGAAAAGAACGGGGTAAAACCTAACGTTTATGCCGTAAGACCACCGCCAAACCGGAACCGACATTTTTTAAAATTAAGGCTAGACAATCTTAAAGAGAGGACAACTTTAAAAAATATCGGCGAAAAAAGTGACCCTCCCCTGTAGAAAAGTGCCCAATTGAAGTGGAAGCCAATTTTTCGATATTTGTCGTACGAAAGATCGAAGTTTAAAACGACACTAATCGCCTCTATTGAAAGTTTAAGCCATACATGCCAACAGACATACATACATACATTTATATATTAATAACTAAAAATTTTTGACCCAAACTGACCAAAATCTTAGCCTATCTCTGAATACACTTTATGTAAAATTTCAAATATTTAGACAAGAAATTGTCTGAGTAACTTGGAAGAGACCGCAGACGTCTTTTTTTTTACTTTGACTCCCATTATGACCCCTTTAAATTTACGGTTTTGGGCTCAAATTTAGTTATTAAGTTAGATCCATGTCCAAGGAACCTATATCTAAAATTTCAAGTTCGTAGACCCAAAATTGCCGGAGGAGATTGGTAGAGTTCTCAAAGATAAAATTGTTGAACTTTGACCCCTTAATCGTCAAATTTCTGGCCGAAAACCGATCACATAGATGTTCCCAAATCTCAGTACCCTGTATATCATATTTCGAGTATTTAGACTAAAAATTAACAGAGTTATTGCGTATGGAAATGTACACAGACACACAGACACAGACAACCATATAATCAACAGTAAGCTCTTTAATATAACAGGTGCGAGTTCGAAATAAATGTTCCAGTTACAGCACAATTGAACCGTGTTACTTGACTTCTGCATTTAAACGAAAATTCAAGTCATTATATAAAAATATTTTTTTATCTAAAAAACTGCAACGTCTCATCGACTGTGAAGCTTCTTTTATAAATTAGAGCAGCCGATTAAATTGCTGTATAGAAAAATGAGCGATTTCTTCCGATTTCGATTCAATCCCGGGCAAGGTCGGATTTCCCTGCTAGTATATATATACACACACACACACACACATATATATATATATATATAGTAATTTATAAAATATATATAGCCATCAAGCTACACTGAATATTCTGCGTTTCATCCACTTATAGGATTCGTCAGGCTTATGCGCATAAGCCTGATGAAAGTTGATGAAACGCAGAATATTCAGTGTAGCTTAATCGCAATATATACTTTATAAATTACTAACTAGCTCTACCTACGTATTGAGCACTTTTGAGGTAAATACTTAAAGTTTACGCATAAATCTATACTTTCGTATATTAAATTTATGTGAGTAAATGAAGTAGTTATATATATATATATATATATATATATATATGTGTGTGTGTGTGTGTGCGTGTGTGCGTGTATAACGCACATACATATACATATATGCACACACGCACACATATGTGTGTATATAAAACATACACACACATATATATATATAGTATAAACACACACACACACACACACACACACACACATATATATATATATATATATATATATATATATATATATATATATATATCAAAATTTAGTAATGTAGATTTTATGACGCAGAATGGTTAATTTCTTGAAAATTTTTATTATATGAAAGACAAAGAATCCATTTCATTAAGTATATCTCCTTAATCTAAAGGTTTTCGATGTTTACCCATCTCCTTAAAGGAGAAAATATTAGCAAATATTATAAATGGTTTAAACCTAATTTGCTTAAAACAATAAGCATAAAAAATCATAATTAACAGTTTAATTTTATTTTTAAATATCATAGAGTAAGAGAAATCATATATTGGTTCAAAAGATAAGGGTATTTAATTTCATATACAAATTTTATGCTAAATTGCGAATTGAAAAAATTTGATAGCAGTGAAGTACAGGGAACCACTCCTTATTTTGAATAATCCACGGCACAAGGTAACAATCACTGGATTTCCATACCAAGAGATGTATTGCAATACTTTATTCTGATGTATATATATATATATATATATATATATATATATATATATATATACACTTTGCTCCTTAGACTATTGTTCTAATCTCCTTAGTAATTGTCTGTATTTTTTTTTTTTTGAGATGAGTTGTTTTCATTGATTGAGATTGTCGGACTGACTTCCTCATCTTGGTTGTTATTGTCACAACGTTTCGGCCGTTTTGCCCTCCTGCCTTCGTCAGGTGAACGGTTTGTTAGGAGTCTCGAACCCAGCCCTTTATTATTATTATTACGGGGGTACCGTGTTCGGACTCCAGCTAGGCTTTGGGACATAGTTGCTGATTCTCTGTTTTTCAATGTTACTTTTTCACTGCCTTCGTTCAGGATTGAACTCAGCACCTTTGGGTAACTGTAAACTTTGATACAACGGCCATATGTCACTAGGACAATTCTTAGTTGGTTTTTTTTAATGTTAAACCTATGTTGTTATTCAAGGTTTTCTCTCTCTATCAGAGGTGTCCAAATTGCATTCAGCTCTATGCTTGGTTTGCTCAGTAGGTTGTTATGTCCGAGCATGTGAGCTGTTTCTTTAAGTTTTCTCACTTTCCAGTGGGTCTCTCTGTTTATTATTTTTACTTTATCCCATAGGGGGCGATGATCCCCCCTCTCCATCCAGACATGGTTGGCTATACCCGATTTTTCCGGCTCCCCTTTAGTTACCGCTTTTCGGTGTTCTTCCACACTTACTTTAAGGGGGCGGCATGTTTCACCCTTGTAAACCTTTCTGCAACTGCATGGGATGGAGTATATGCAGTTTTTGGTCATGTTCTCATCCATGCGGGGCTTCACTCGTACCAGGTGTCGTCTGAGTGTTGACTCGCTTTTGAATACCGTCCTGATGTTGTAGGGGGCACATATTCTCTGAATCTTTTCGGAGATGCCTCGTATGTATGGTAGGCAGACCGTTGGAGGTTTTTGGGTTTCATTCTCCTCTCTTATACTATTAACACGTCTGGTGGATAGTATGCTATCGGGGTAGTTGTTACGACGGAGGGTATTCTTCAACCTGACCATTTCTTGGTGGTATGTAATGTTGTCGCTACTTATTGTCTCTGCTCGATGTTGTAAGCAGCGTGCGATTCCATGTTTGATACTGTATGGGTGATGGGAGTTGAAGTTTAGGTATTGTCCGGTGAAGGTAGGCTTGCGATATACGGATGTCTTAAACCCATGCTCTGTGCGTGATATGAGTATATCAAGGAAGGCCAGTTGGTTATCTTTTTCTTTCTCCATTGTGAACTGTATCGATGGTCTTATTGAGTTCACATGATCTAAGAGAGCCTGGATGTCTTCCTGATGGGGCCAGAGTATGAAGGTGTCATCAACGTATCTTAGCCACATGGTGGGCTTTAAGGGAGCTGAACCTAAGGCCATGTCTTCGAAGTATTCCATGTATATGTTCGCCATCACTGGTGATAATGGCGAGCCCATAGCTAGTCCCTCCTCTTGTCGATATAGGTCAGTGCCCATTCTGAAGTAGGTTGTTTCTATGCAGAATGCCAGAATTTCCATTAAGTTTGACAATGGTACACATGTGCGCTCTTCTATGGAGAGGTCCGCAGCTAGTTTGTCTTGAATTACTGCTAGTGCCTCACTAGTTGGGACTTTAGTGAACAGGCTAACCACATCTAGGCTTACCATTTGGTTTGTACTGATGGGTGCTCCCTTGATCAGTTCCGTGAAGTGGGCAGAATTCTTTACATGTGTTGCTGACTTGCCTGCTAATGGGTTTATTATATCCACAAGGTACCTACTCAGTGGGTGGCATGCTGAGCCTCGGCAGCTCACTAAGGGTCTGAGTGGAAACTGCATATACTCCATCCCATGCAGTTGCAGAAAGGTTTACAAGGGTGAAACATGCCGCCCCCTTAAAGTAAGGGTGGAAGAACACCGAAAAGCGGTAACTAAAGGGGAGACGGAAAAATCGGGTATAGCCAACCATGTCTGGATGGAGAGGGGGGATCATCGCCCCCTATGGGATAAAGTAAAAATAATAAACAGAGAGACCCACTGGAAAGTGAGAAAACTTAAAGAAACAGCTCACATGCTCGGTCATAACAACCTACTGAGCAAACCAAGCATAGAGCTGAATGCAATTTGGACACCTCTGATAGAGAGAGAAAACCTTGAATAACAACATAGGTTTAACATTAACAAAAACCAACTAAGAATTGTCCTAGTGACATATGGCCGAGTGGTCCTAGACGTTGTATCAAAGTTTACAGTTACCCAAAGGTGCTGAGTTCAATCCTGAACGAAGGCAGTGAAAAAGTAACATTGAAAAACAGAGAATCAGCAACTATGTCCCAAAGCCTAGCTGGAGTCCGAACACGGTACCTCCGTAATAATAATAAAGGGCTGGGTTCGAGACTCCTAACAAACCGTTCACCTGACGAAGGCCGGAGGGCAAAACGGCCGAAACGTTGTGTCAATAACAACCAAGATGAGGAAGTCAGTCCGACAATCTCAATCAATCTAATCTCCTTATATATATATATATATATATATATATATATATATATATATATATATATGAGATTAGAACAATAGTCTAAAGAGCAGAGTGTATTTTAATGTAATAGTAAAATTACTAGTTTAATTAAAATACAGGGAAAGAAAAAGTGTTCGTTGTAATTTAGATATATAATAAGCTCGATAGGTAAATATCCTAGAGCTAATTTAATATTTAGTAATGTGATTGATAATTTAAAAACCAAATTATAATTAAATTAAAAATCACTTTCATAACAAGAAACAACAACAAATTAATTATTTGTACGATCGTTTCGGAAAACAATGTTTTTATTGTGGTAGACATCAAGTTACGAACAATAATTATTACATATAGTTTTTTATTAAACAAGGTTTCCTCATCAGCAAATATTGGAAAGGGTTTTTATTAAATGTAAAAGACACCATAAATAAATCTAGCATTAAAATAAGGCAGATGTATCTAGAAAAAATTAAAATAAAGGTATGGATTCAAAACTTGATAAGAAAATTAATATGAGTTAGGGATAGAAATAAAATAGAGTAAAATTATAAATATAAATTTGGCTTACGTACAAAATATACATACATACACAAATACATACATGCATATATATGAAAAAGCAGACAAATATTTATACATATACATAGATATACATATATATATATATATATACATAAAAACATTCATACAAATATTTACCGTTTGATTTTTCGCCTTTTGAAATCAGGAATTATGGTTAAAGTACTCATATAGATGCTTAAAGTACTCATATAGATGCTTTCTATAGCTTTCCAGCTTATGAAATGATAAATTTTCAAAAAGAACGCATATGTAATACTTTATTTCTGTTAACGTACTTTTGATTAACGGACGCTAAAGTTTGGATGATAATGTTATTTGCATGTATATATATATATATATATATATATATATATATATATATATATATATATATATATATATATATAAATTCCGCAGCCAAACAACGTCGCAGCTCACAAGGGCCATGACAGTCAAAGAACCGGAAGTCCAAGACTCGAATTTCGCCCATATTTGGACTCATCAGTTAGACACATCCGAACTCAGAATTCGAAACCCCGGCCTCTTGCATCCAAGGCAAGCACTCTCCCAACTGAGCAAACGCCTTTCATACAAGAATTTCTATTGACCAACACAGATCAAGCAAACCGCGCCGAAATCCGACTGTGAAATGAACCTACTTCGTCTCAACAAGGGCCACGGTCATCCAACCAGCTAATAACCCAAGCCAATGTCTCACAAGTGGAAATTTTAACTCGAAAGGACGATGCCATCCAGCAATGCTAACCAAGCGAGCAACTTATGATAGGATTTTCAGAATGTGAGAGATTGTATATAATAAATTCCACAGCCAAACAACGTCGCAGCTCACAAGAGTCATGACAGTCAAAGAACCGGAAGTCAAAGACTATATATATATATATATATATATATATATATATATATATATATATATATAAGAATAAGTAGTTAATAAAACATGTTAAAAACCACTTTGAAAAAGAGTTAAACACATATTTAATTTTTAAAAAGAGAACACAAAATAAGCGGATAGTCCTTACTACGCGGAGTTTCGAGGAAACATTTACCTTCTCATCATTACCTTGTATTTATTTTATGTAATGTACATTCTGTTGCACTTTAAAAAAATCATTGAAAATTTTATATCTATATCATTAATTGTTAGATGAAAGATAATGTTTTTAAATTGCAACAAAATGTACATTACATAAAATAAATTTAAATTAAACTTTTATACCTTACTTTTTAAAATTTATAAAAGTGCACTTTGAAGAAAAATAAATTTCAAATTGAATCTTGTACCTTTATTTTTAAAGCCTATAGTAAAAACATTTTGTTTAACAATTTTCATGCCTTAGATGAAATGCTTTTCTAACTTGTATCTTATCTTTTTAATATTATATTTTAAAACTCTCCTTCGCTCTATTTCAGTTTGTATTTCTCCTCACACCACAACTCATTTTTGCAAGCGCCTCTTTGTATTATTACAGGTCTGAATATTCTTTATTTCAGTTTGTCTTTCTCCTCACACCACAACTCATATTTTGGAACCCCCTCTTTTTAATACTTATTTTTTGCAACCCCCTCTTTGTATTATTACAGATCTGAATATTCTCTCTGTTTCAGTTTGTATTTCTCCTCACACCAAAACTAATTTTTTGAAACACCCCCTTTGTAATATATGTCTGAATAATGAGAAAATCTGAATTTTTTTACAAAAACTTTAAAATAACTTTTTTACATTAAATTTTTAAAAACTTCTTTTAGAATAGAAAATTTTTAGATTTAATAAGGAACAAATATTCAGTAAATAACGAGAAAAATAGAGATGAACATTTCAAAAGGACTGTATAACTGGTTACGGTCTATAGTAGTACTCGCCAGCGAAAGTCTTTGGTATTGTTATTCTCTTATTATTATTATTTAAAACATTTTGTGTCCTGCTGTTTCACGCGAGGACTAATATATATAACACATACACACACGCACACAAAATATATATGTATACATATATACATAAACATACACGCACATGCAGTCACATTTACATGCGTATATACATATACATACACACATACATATATATTTATATATATATATACAGACACACACACATACATATATATATATATATATATATATATATATATATATATATATATATATATATATATATATATATGGGAGAATACGGTTTATTTCAGACGGATTTCCGCTTCTGCAGCAATGCCGATCACAAGGAAATGTAGACACGTTTGTTCGCAAACGGGTGTGAGTACATTAAATGATTCTATAGAAAAGACCGGAAGCGTCCAGCTAGTCTCGATCTCTTCCGGTGACCCATCGTTTGTCTTAAGCACTGAGGTGAATTCTCTTGGATGATTGGTCGAACAATGTAAAGGATCGACTCACAAGATGAATGGAGGAACATAGAAACGCCGAGAGGGGGAGAGAGAGAGAGAGAGAGAGAGAGAAAGAAAGACTCAGAGAAAGGTGGAAAATAAATGGACAGTGATGCATACAAGAACGTAACAGCACACACAGAAAAAAATCATACCTAATGAATTCTATAATTTTTTCAGAGTTTTTTTTTTCTTAAAAATCATGGTAGACTCTTTCAAATTTAATGTTTTTCTTTTACATGGAGTTCACCACTTATCAAGGCCTAATGGCCACTCAGGGATAAGGGTTATTGTGTGTACAGCAATCAAAGTGATAGTGTAGCAATAGTATTGGAGAATTGGTAAGGTGTCATTACTTAGTGGGGCGGTTCATCAGGAATTTGTTTGTGTAGGACTTGAAGATATCCAGGTTGAAGTCGGGAGGGAAACAGGCAAGCGGAACAGACGATAGGTCAATTTTTATCACTTCAGTTTTAAATCAAACAGCAGGAATTGGAATACAACCTACTAAAGCTTCATTGTCACAACTGGTGAATTTCAAAAATAAAATCTGGACGTGAGAACACTTTTGATAAACGATATCGCAAAAAACGTACGTTTTAAACTCAGAAGAAATTCTACAGAAACATATAGAATTCTTCGAACTGATTTTGGACCATCTTGTATGTATCTAGCATCAGTTTTAGACCATCTTGTATGTATCTAGCATCAATTTTGGACCATCTTGTATGTATCTAGCATCAATTTTGGACCATCTTGTATGTATCTAGCATCAATTTTGGACCATCTTGTATGTATCTAGCATCAATTTTGGACCATCTTGTATGTATCTAGCATCAATTTTGGACCATCTTGTATGTATCTAGCATCAATTTTGGACCATCTTGTATGTATCTAGCACCAGTTTTTAAGTGTCATAAGAGATTCAAGAGAGACAGGAAGTCAGTGTTGGAGGACTGCGGAAGTCAGAACATTGAAGTATTAGCCAAATAAATAATTTCATGGTAATGACCGTTGTGCCTCTATAGAGACAATAAGTGCACCATTTGTTGTCAGTGTTAGAACTGTACATACTTTTTCGTGAGGAACTGAAGATGCGACGATCTTTGCAAAGTTTTTCCCAACGTTCCTCAGAGGAGATCAGAAAAAAAGGACGTTGTCATGACAGCAGGAAGAATATCGAGCTGATCAATTCAGATATCGCAGTGCTTGATGCTCTGTTGACATGCAAAAAAAAAGCTAGATCTATTTATATGATCTAAAGATCAATAGACAACGTTCCCAATAGAAGCATGCTGGCTCTCCCAAACTCAAGATAGCCACACAGAGTAATCTACCCAGAAACTTATGACGATCTATTTTTGTACGGTATGGGCATGATCTACGTGCAATGGGACCCACCTGTTGAGGTTTAAAGAGAGAACAGAAATGAAATTCCATCGAGGTGTCCAGAACTATTCAAACTGGATTACTGACTTTTCCACCAGAGTAATGCACCAGACCACAACTTCATCCTTGTCGCAGATTAGATTACAAATATGGACATCATAACAGTTCTGCCCACTCCCTATTGTCTAGTTATTGCTTCCTCTGATTTTCCGTTATTCATCAAGGCATCAATAAATCAAGGCAGTCCCTCACCCTTCCTATGGTCCAGACCTTGCTACCTGTGACTTTCGGATCTCCCGTACCCTCAAGGAAAACCTAAGAGGCTGCCGTTATGAGACAATAGAGGAGATGAAAGAAGCTGTGACGAAGATCATAGATCATTGATGCGCTTACACCAGAGGACTACCTTCCACAAATCGATAGAAGAGTACAAGCTTATTGCAGCCAGGGGAGTTAATTTGGAAAGGGTGTAGAGTTACAGGTGTATGTGCTGTCAATACGAAAAAAGTCTGGAAAATTATTGAAGGTATATCGTAGACAGATAGAAAGATATAGATACCATAATTTATTTATATACAAACGTTATTCGCCATATATATACCTACATGTTTCAGTTGCGATTTCTTTCGACATCCAACCTGCTAAGGATTTTTACTATATAAAAAACTACAGTATATTTCATTTTGTAGGGTTGCTACAATATATATATATATATATATATATATATATATATATATATATATATATACACACACGTACCACGCTTTTATATAGCATGGAATTTCTATTTATATTTATAGACAGAGAGATAAATAGATATTGATATAGATATATCTACATATCTTTGTATCTTTTTATATACATATATATATTATATAGGTATATATATATATATATATATATATATATATAAATATATATAAATTATTTAGATATATCTACATATCTTTGTATCTTTATATATATATATTATGTAGATATTTAATGATTATTATGGTAAATAATTTATATATATACACTTATATATATAATATATATATATAATATATATATATATATATATATATATATATATATAACTCGTGTTTCATAACTAGTGTTTCATTTTTTAGGAAATCATCAGTGCAAGGTGTCACGATTAATATCGGTCGATTAGCAAGGATATAATCTATTAGGATACACTTAACCGCGGGAAAATACTCTTGAAATTTAAACATTTATTCTTAAAAAAATTTTTTTACGTCTTTCAGAGTTATCTAGTCATTATATGATGATCTGGGCATATGAGCTAAATACACTCTTAAAATTAATAGTGCTCAACGATGAGAAACGAGTTTCTTAAAGGGGCTGACATAATTATTTACTATAATAATTATTAAATATTAAATACCTACAGACACTAGTGTTTCGTCTTTTCCTGAATCATCAATGCAGAGTGTCACGATTTACACCGGTCGATAGATTCGATAACGGCAACAAAAATCATGTCTGGGTTTATTACCAAGAAAACAATCCATTTGACTCTAGTTAACCGCGAGAAAATGGTCTATTAATTTAAACATATATTTTTTTAAAGCTTTTACGTCTGTCAGAGTGATCTAATCATTATATGATGATCTGCTCATATAAGCTGAATTGGCCGTCTTTATTTCTACAGAAATTGCTCAACGATATGAAACGTGGTTTTTAAAAGGTTTACATAATTAATTAATTATTAAATACCTACATAGACTAGTGTTTAATACTTTCAGGAATAGTTAGTGTCACGATTAACAGCTGTCAATAGATTCGAACCCGGCAACAGAAACCATTTCTGGATTAACTGGGAAGGACCTAATCTATTCGGCCATCGTTAACCGCGAAAAGTTTCTGTTGAAATGTAAACATTCATTTTGAAATGTTCTTAAATGAAACGTTTTCTTGGAAATACGATTCAACAATTGGAGAAGGCGAGTGAAGGGATAAAGGAGAAAATAATATGTCAACGCTACATGCCTATACCTGAGGCATGTTTTCTGGTTATTATCTATCCGTTTCATTAAATATACTTCAATCTTACAAACATTCCGATGATAATTACTCTCCAAAGCACGTCATAGATAACGATGGGAGAACATTTCTTTAATACTTATTTTTATATAAGGAGCAAAGAACAAGAAAGTGTAAGAGAGACAATAAGAGAAAGAAAAGAACTCAACCCTCGGATAAATTCACCTTTTTTTATCAGATGCGAAAATATAACATTCCAAATAGAAAAAAAAAATCACATTCTATCCTATCTATGTTGGGGGATACAAAATTTTAATATTGCAATTAGGAGATGAATAATTACGTAACATATATTATAATAAAAAGGCACTTATTTCCGTTAAGAAAATGACAGTATAGGAATTTTTTTTAAAAAGTCACTGTGTTATTACATTGAAAGAATATGCCAACTCTACATGACTATGACTGAGGCATGTTTTCTAGCTATTATATATCCATTTTTATTAAATATACTTACATCTTACAAACATTCCGATGATAATTACTCTCCCAAACACGTCATAGATAACGACGCGAGAACATTTCTTTAATACTTATTGTTATAGAAGTTTACAGTTTGTAGTTTAAAAGTTTCTAGTTTACAACTTTAGTAAATGTTTTATAGACTTCAATTTTTATTTTTCATTACCATTCTAGTACTATAATGAACGCCCCAAGAGTTCTGCTTTCTTGCACTTTCATTGACTGCTTATAATATGGCTCTCATTCTTACTTGCTTGAAAAAAAAAAGAAAAGAAACCTATGATTTCCTAAAATAGAAATACAACATTTCGCGAAAAATACAGACGGATCAATTAGTTTAATGGCTGTGTTCTTCTTGTTTCATTTCTTAAAGCACACAGCAATAATTAGAACTCCTGTGTGTCCGTTGAGATGGTTTCTTTTTCTCCCTCACCCTTCCATACTGTTTTTATTTTGTGTCCATCCTCCCTGGTAAAGTTTAGACTATCAACGACGTTTTAAAACGTTGTTGCCGCTTGTTGCCGGTTATTTTGAAAAGTGCCGAACGAAAGACGTCTTAGAACAACATTTTTTAACTCCTTTATTTTAATGTGGTGTTGTTGTTTTTTTTTTCTATTTAAAAAACGAAAATATTTTTGAATTTGTATAAGTTTTGTTCGCTATCACACTTTATTATTTCTTCACGAATATATGTTAAAAGTATAAAACATAATACGTTAACAATAATACGTTATCGGGAACTGTGGAAATTCAACAGCAAACTTTTTTTGTATGTAATATATTGATGTTGGCATTTTGTGGATGTAAAACGTAAATGTAGAGGCTCTGATATTATTGTAGCTCTTTTGTTAAAACTGCAAAAGTATTTATCTAAGCAAGCAGAGACGCCTGCCATAAGCCGATTATAATATACGCGTCAATACGATATTTTAATATGGAAGATATATAATTATTTATTACAAGAAATGGAAGATATATAATTATTTTTTTACTATAATAATTAAGTACTTACAGGCACTAGTGTTTAATCCTTTCGGAAATCTTCAGTGCAGGGTGTCACGATTAATACCAGTCGAACGATTCGAAACCCGCATCACGAGACATCTCTGGCTCGATTAGCGAAGACCTAATCCATTCGGCTACCATTAACCGCGTTAAATAACGTGGAATTTAAACATTTTAATTTTAAATGTTCATTTACGTCAGTCAGAGAATGATCTAATCGTTATACGATGATCTATGGATAAGAGCTAAATTGACCGACTTTAATTCTGAAAGTGCTCAACGATAAGAAACGAATTTCTTAAAGGGGCTGTCATAATTATTTTTTTTACTATAATAATTAAATACCTACAGACACTAGTGTTTCATCCTTTCGGGAATATATATATATATATATATATATATATATATATATATATATATATATATAGAGAGAGAGAGAGAGAGAGAGAGAGAAGTAAAAAGGAACAAACCGTATAATGTGTTCATCAACGTTTCGTCTTTATTTCGAGATTTCCTCTGGATGAATGAGATTAAGAAAAAAAGAATACCAGTACAAAATATTTGAAAATGTTTCACGTGCACAGTGTGATGCAGTTCAATTTCAGAAAAACGGAAAAAGACGTTGGAAATTCAAAAAGGAGGGGGCGCTGTTAAAGAGAGGGAAATTTTAGTGGCGTCATATAGTCGTTAATGTAATTTTAAAGATATGAACGCAGTTAATATTCTTACTGGAAAAAAGATATATCATTTGAAATTCAAATATAGGTTTGTAACAGAAATGAAAAGAGTGTTATTATTATTATTATTATATATATATATATATATATATATAATTATAGTCAACTTTTTATTGATTCTTATATATTATAAAGTTGTGACTTCAAAAATAAAAATAGATATCCATATCTTGAATCGAAACTAAAGCTTATGATGTATATATATATATATATATATATATATATATATATATATATATATATATATATATATATATATATATATATATTGGGGGTGTATAACTTGAGGTCCTCCAGTAATAACCGAAACAAAAACTTATGAAAAATTCTGAGTAAAATTATTTATTACAAGAAATGGAAGATCATAACAATTAAACGACAGTCACCCAGGACACAAAAATAACAAACACGATATCGCATTAATATATATATATATATATATATATATATATATATATATATATATATATATATATATATTATTTTGCCCAGTTTTATTCAAATTTTGAATAAACTAATGTACCATTATACAGAGTGACCAAAAAAAAAAAAAAACTAAATGGAAGCCACTTAGAACATGTGCTGTAGAACGAAAAAAAAAGGCCAAATACCCTAGAGTTTTGATGTGATGTTTTGAATAGTTATAAAAAAGTTATGAGAATATAATAATATAGTTATGAGCAAAGTTTAATTTCATCCTGAGAAAACACTAAGAAACGGGGCCTAATTAGAGTTGGGTCCGTTTTTTTTTTTGGGGGGGGGAGGCAGCCTTTATATATATATATATATATATATATATATGTATCTATAAATATATATACAAATAGATATACATATATATATGTACATATATATTAATTTATAAAATATATATGGCGAATAAGCTACACTGAATATTCCGCGTTTCATCCACTCTAGGACTCTTCAGGCGTATGCGCGAATTCTGTGGTTGTTTATCGTTTTTATATGCTCCTCTTCTATTGAGATTTTAGTTAGCCAATCAGATTTCTACAATCCACCGCGCCCTTCCCATCAGCCAATGAGCATGCATTTATCGGACAAAGGCCTATTTGGCCTCTGGTTGACTTGTTCCTTTGTGAGTGCTCTATTTAGTTTCTTGATCTGTTTTAAAACAAGGTTAGTGTTTTTTATGTTAGTTTGTATATAAATATATATACATGTGTGCATACATATATGAACATATATATATATATACATATATATAAATACATATATGTGTGATCGTTTATGTATATTCATGTTTATTTAATTTATTTATTTGTTTATTTTCTATTGTTTTTGTTAGTTTTAAAACTATTTTGTATCGCTATCCTAGAGTAAATTTTATCTTGTGAACACAGTTGTTTGCTATTTCTCTTCTACAGTTTAATAGATGTGGGGGTTCTTTAAAATACAGGATAGCAATTTTTTCATGAAGGCATAATCTACATGAGTCGTCTAGGTCCCTGCACGTGGTAGCTTGTCTTATTATTTTTCATTCGACTACCGGTGAATGTCCGCTTTCTTTGAGTTCCCAGTATTTATTCGTTAGTGTTGTTTTCATACGGTGTGTTTTTATTGTTGAATGTACATTTGTGGTCATAGTATCGGGTTTTGAAATCTAAGGAAGTCCATAGTTGTTGTCGGCTAAACTAATCCTCTGACCGGATTTGGATGGGATTGAGATCCTTACCTTCAGCCAATGATAATGCATTGTGCCACGGGATCAGAAACTGCAATAAAGTTTGGATATTTTTGGTCTTATAAATCCACATTTTTTCATGTTTTTCTCTTTCAAATTGTAGGGTCCATAGCGCTTGATTTATTTATGCAGATTTTTTTATTGAGATGAGCAATTTGTATATTTTAATTGATTTAATTATTTGTGGACTATTGTCTTCATATTCTAGCTGTTCTTTCATGATGTTTCGGCCAATTATTCTTTTGGCCTTCGTCAGGTGTTGACCGCGACGGGACAGAAATGTTGAATCTTAAATACTGTCTTCCATAGTTGTTGGGGATTCGACATTTCTATCACGTCGCGGTTAACACCTGACGAAGCCCAAAACATTGTGAAACAACAACTAGAAGATGAGGAAAATAGTCCACAAATAAATAAATAAATGAAGACAATAATTCAAATACGAAGCGAGACTAACCTACACTCCTCCATCCGCTCTAACTACTTTAAGATGCCTGGATATCTCCCACTCTGCCGTAAGGACTCTGATAGACATATGCACGGACTTGGAGTCTACATTCGTAACACCCTCCCCCTTACTAGAGAAACAAACCTAGAAACAGACGATCAAGCCTTTATGTGCTTTAGACTAAACATACAACACAACATTAGCTACTTTTATTTTCTCTACCGCTCTCCCTCGACCCAGGACTACACCATAATAAACAAAGTCTCTGACAGCATACACACAGCACTCTTCCTTGACACTAGCGCACAGGTATATGTATTTGGTGACTTTAATGCTCACCACATAAATTGGCTTGGATTCTCTACTTACACAGATACAGCGGGCAGCACAACACATACTTTTGCTATATCTCACTCCCTGTCACAAATGGTTACGTTTCCAACCCGTTTACCTGACCAGCAAGAACAACAAGCATCACGTCTAGATCTGTTTCTGACTACAGTTCCCGAGGATTGTACAACAAATGCTGACAGCCCACTCGGGAACGCTGACCATGCAGTGATAATGGTAGAAATCGCCCTAATTCTAGACCCAAAACTGAAGAGCCAGTGCTCAAAACAACGAAATAGTATAAAAAGGCTGACTGGGAAGCCATCAGAGATCTTATCAGAGATGCCCCATGGGGAAATATTTTTTCTCTTCCTGCTGAACAGTGCGCAAATGAGACAACTGAATGGTTCAAAACAGCAATGGAAGCACATGTTCCCATGCGGAAATTTTATGGCAAGCCCCACTCTTCCCAATGGTTTACTTCGACTTGCGCAACTGCAGATTTAACCGACATAAGTCCAGTTCAATCAAACAGAAGTATATAGAAGCTAGAAGTAACGTTAAGAAAGAAATAGTGACAGCTAAGAGGGAATTTACTGAAACCACTAAAAAACGCATCAAAGCAAAAAAATTAGGAAATCGTGATTTCTGGAAAATCTACAACAGTGTAGTAAATAATGAGCAATCAACAATTCCCCCACTAACCAACAATCACGAGGTTGTTTGCTCAGCAACCGAGAAGGCTAATATGCTTGCCAGACGGTTTGCCTCGAACTGCACCCTGGACCCTACCAACCATCCCCTGCCTGACTTTCCTTTGCTGACAGACGCCACGCTAGACTATCTAAAAATCACCCCTGCTCAGGTACACGCCATCATAAAAAACCTTGACACTTCAAAAGCATGTGGACCTGATCTCATCCTAGTTGTGCTATTAAAAAAGTGCTCAGCCGAAGTAGCCCCAGTTCTCTCCAAAATGTACAACAAATGCCTTAATGAATCATGCTTTCCGGGCTGTTGGAAAACTGCTTCTGTGGTACTAGTATTCAAGAATTCTGGCGAAAGAACTGACCCATAAAATTATCGCCCCATTAGCCTCCTCCCACTTTTCGCCAAAATATTTGAGACGATAATTAACCAGGCTCTAGTCCGGTACCTTACAGATGCTAAACTTTTGACTGACAAACAATATGGATTTAGACATGCCCGCTCCACAGCTGACATCCTCACTGTAATCTCTGAACACATATACCATTCACTGGACAAAGCGGGGGAGGGCAGAGCGGTAGCTCTCGATATATCTAAGGCTTTTGACAGGGTATGGCGCAAGGGTCTCCTCAGGAAAATTAAATCATACGGTATCACTGGTAGAATACTTAACATAATTAGGTCCGTCTTAGATAAGAGAAAAATCCAGGTTGTTCTCGAGGGTCATACGTCTAAACAGTGGGATATAAATGCGGGAGTGCTGCAGGGGTCTATCCTTGGACATCTATTGTTCCTAATATTTATTAATGACCTCCTCGAGAAAACTGCCTCTGAGATGGGTATATATGCTGATGACACTACACTCTATAACAGGCGTGACAGGAAAACAAATGAACACATATCAAAAGAAATGGCAAAAACACTAGAGGATGACCTCCAATCTGTAGTGGAATGGGGACATAAATGGATGGTCACAATTCAATGCTGCCAAGACTAAACTTGTTTCCTTCAATAATTAGAGGAAACATTCTCTGCCACCAATAGCAATGACCAGTGACTCCCTGTCCGAGAGTACATCTTTCAAACTGCTTGGCCTAACGTTCACAGGAAACATGAGTTGGAACAATTATATTGAAACATTGCCAGGACCGCTGCGAAAAAGGTAGGCTCTATCTACCGTGCTAGAAAACTACTGACACCTGAAAGTATCCTGTACCTCTATAAGGCCACCATTCGCCCATGTATGGAGCATTGCTGTCACATTTGGGCTGCTGCATCTGCTACTAGTCTCTCGCTCCTATACAAAGTTCAAAAGAGAGTCGCCAATCTGATAGGCCCTGAACTGGCATCTAAGCTTCAGCCTCTGTCCCATCGACGAAACGTTGCATCCCTCTGCCTGTTCTACAAGTACTTTAATGGTGAATGCTCTGACGAACTGCAGACACTTGTGCCCCCACGACGTAGACACCCTCGACAAACCTTACAGGCAGCTAAACCCCACCCCCACACAGTAGAGATCCCTAGATTCAAAAGATCTTTCTACTCCAGTAGTTTCTTCCCCAGAACCGCTAGACTCTGGAATTCCATTCCAAGTTCCTGCTTCCCCAACTGTACTGACATGCAGAAGTTCAAGTGCAACGTGAACCGACATCTTGCTGCCCAAATCCCAACATAGCGCCCCTAATAGTAGCCTCCTACACCAAAGTGGCAATGCGCCTTGTTTGGGGTGAAAATTAAAAAAAAATCTAACGTGTGATTAACTTATGCATAAAGGATGTCCAAATAAAATGTATACACTGTTTAAATCATCTCAAATTGCCACCTGAATACGCTACGCCACGTTCCCAAGCGATGTTTAGGAATAAAGAATGCACTATCATCATGACATAAGAACAGATAGTTAGGAGGAAGAGGGAGCATCGAGTACTGTCCACGCTCACCGGATTTGACCCCCACCCCGAATGGATTTTTCTTTGCGGGAGGGGCTTGAAGGGGCACGGAAAACACGGTTGACACCACAATATGTGCTACAATGTATGAGTTGAAAGCAACCATTGAAAGAATATGTGTAAATTGAACTGATTAGGAAAGTTTTCTATTCAATCAGTGAGTGTTGTCAACTGTTCATGGACCACAATGAAACACTGTCGATAATTGTTTCTATATTTGTTTACAGTATTTTGATATATGGAACTTTTCTTTCTCAAATAAATGCTAGTTTGGTGGTCATTAAAGACGGTATATATTTTATTGGACACCCATAATATATATATATATATATATATATATATATATATATATATATATATATATATATATGGGGAGACAAATAAATAGAAACATTAAAAAATCCCCTATACATATTTTTAAATACACCCCTCTATCTAAACAAACATAATATAAGGAATACCCGAAGAGACTGAAACGAAAAATCACAATACTAAAATCCAAGAATCCAAAAAATAAATATCAAAATAGAATGAAAGAACCCCTACCCTTATTTCAGAAGAGCTGGTCCCCCCTCCTCACACATACACATTAGTAACGACCTTGGATCACAGTTACCTTCCTAGGGAAGCAAATAACCTCATAATACTATAAAACAGTACACACATTCTCAAACCAATAAAAGAAAACACACACACACACACACCCTACCCTAAAGGAAAAGGAAAAAAAACACAAGCAGAAAGAGAGAGTGACTACAGCCGAGGTCAGCGGCCTCGACAAGCCCAATAAAAGAGTAATAAAAATTGAACATGTCAATGAATAATAGACACTTACACGCGTCAACCCCTTGGAAACACTTCAAATGAACTACGAACATGCCATTTTTACATCTCCAACACATTTGAAAATAATTTCTGACGAGGACGCTTCACAGAACGTCTGAAATGCGTAAAAACGATTTCAATGATTTAAAAAAATTATTACAATGATCCAAACAGAATTCTCAATGAAAAACCAAGACATGGAATAATAAAATAATGTTAAAAAATACACATTGTTGGTGACAGCCCCCTTATTTAAATATATATATATATATATATATATATATATATATTTTGATATCTATTATCATCCAATATATAGTAATGATTTCAAAAGTTATAAAAAATATGACTTAATAACGTCTGCTAGATTCGAAACCGGAACATGAAGCGATCCATCCTTAGTCGTTAATCATTTCTCCAACTTCGTTACCGTTTGGGTTAACGATATATGGATACGGAAGATCAAAATTGAAAGATTGTTTAATTTTATGCAAAGCAATAGAAGAAGTAATGTTTGGTTCGACTCACCCTGCTCAAATCAACTGTTGTCTTTTAAGTGTTACGTCCAAACAGCAGGTTCTGACGGTTAAACTCCCAATCAGATGTGAGATACAAGTCCAAATACTCTATATATCAAATTTCAAGTCTGGAGAGCAAATATTCATATAGGGAGTTTTATGGCGACTTTTCGAACACACGCTGCTAAGGCCACTTATATATATATATATATATATATATATATATATATATATATATATATATATATATATATATATATACATAAATGACATAAATGAAACACGTGTCAGTTGATGATTATATTTTAAAAATAATATATATGCTGGTCGCCATATAAGGAGTACCAAATTGGCCAGAGGTAAAATTATAGCCAACTCGCATTTAGGTAAAAATGCCCTTTCGTATAAATAATTGAATTCAATCAAAAAGTATCGCTAACAAAACAGAAAAAAATGAAAACACGAAAACACGATACAGTTAGTAGTCGTGCGAGGTTAGCCGTGTGGTAGAGGCTTAGGCTTCTTATCATGGGGTCCTGATTTCGAATCTCGCTGATAAATCGTAGACGACGAGACACGTGTCAGTGGATCATTATATTGTAAAAATAATATATATATATATATATATATATATATATATATATATGAATATGAAATTATTTCCGTGTACTAGAACGTTTTCATCTGATATTCTACACAATTATGCAGAATATAGAAATAATGCAGGCTGTAGTATAGTAAAATGAAACCAATCAATTAATAAAAGAAAAATGGCGACTATAAACTAATCTGCATGTTTCTTTTATAAACGAGCGTCAATTATTTATTTTATGTTTTTTTTATTATTAGATAATTGGTTTTATTTCACCCGCTTCAATCTATTTATGTATACTTGATACAATCTGCATAATTACGTAGAATATATGATGAATCATTCTAGAACAACGATTATATATATATATGTGTGTGTGTGTGTGTGTGTGTGTGTGCATACATGTGTGTATATATATGTGTGTGTGTATATATAAATAAATATATATATATATATATATATATATATATATATATATATATATATATATATAGTTAGTTAGTTAGTTATAAAATATATGGCGATTAAGCTACACTGAATATTTCGCGTTTCATCCACTCTAGGACTCTTCAGGCTTATGCGCGAATTTTTTTAGTGGTCTGAAGAGTCCTAAAGTGGATGAAACGCGGAATATTCAGTGTAACTTCATCGCCATATATATTTTATAACTAACTAACTTGCTCTACCTACGTATTGAGCACTTTTGAAGTAAATACTTAAAGTTTACGCATAAATTTATACTTTAGTATATTAATTTTATGTGAGTAAATGAAGTAGTTATATATATATATCTATCTATATATATATATATATAGAGAGAGAGAGAGAGAGAGAAAGAGAGAGAGACAGAGACAGAGACAGAGAGATGGATGGAATATTGTTTCTACATTGGGGCAGTGGCTGCTAGAAAGGACTTATTCTGTCTTGATAGAGTTCAAAATAGACTTTGTAGACTCGTAGGGCATCTCCTTTTCTCTTCCCTGCAACCTCTTTCTCATAGAAGAGATGTTGCGAGTTTGTCTCTGCTTTATCGTTATTTTCATGGCAAGTGCTCGGCTGAGCTCCAATCTATGGTCCCCCCCGCCAAACTTTCACAAGAAACACCCGTCTAGCTAAAAACACTATCAATAATTCCTCCCGCTCCTTATCTGTGCTTAAACCTAAACATAGATTCAATGACCAAAGCTTCTTTCTTAGAACTGCACGCCTGTGGAACTCTCTTTCGTTTTCTTGCTTTCCAGCTGACTACAATATGGTTGTCTTCAAGTCTAACGTAAACAAGTGTTTGATGAGCCGTTCCATATGAGTTAACAAATTTACCGAATTTCCATTACTAACGATTATTATATTGTCCAATTTCTACTGTACATACTTTAACCCTTATCCTCGAGTGGCTTCCTTGCCTTGATGATTGGTTATGCCTATGTAAAATATATATATGCATATATATATATACATCTCTGTATACTATATATATATATATATATATATATATATATAAATACATCTATATATAAATTGTATATACAAATATATAACTACATATATATATATATATATAGGCATGCATATACAGTAGTGCTTTGCTGTATCACAGTTCATCAGTCTGGCTATACAGGCAGCTCCCTCAATCCAATATCGAAAACCGACCGCCAAAACGACTGTCTTTCCACCATCATGCTATTCGGTGCTGTTTCGCGGCCAGAAAATTAACGATCTTTTAACATCGTCCGATTGCATATATATATATATATGTGTGTGTGTGTGTGTGTGTGTGTGTGTGTGAAATTGTCTGTGTGTGTTTATTGAGAGTTGATTAAATCTTTTCAATTAGTTTTCCGAAGGAAACTTGGCCATCAATGTGTTATAATTCAACGACGTGACCTTTGAAAACTCTACCAAAGTCTCTTGCAAAGTTTGTAGTCTAAACACTTGAAAGTTTAGATGTAGGTCACTTGGACATGGTTCAAACTTTTAAATTCAATTTGAGCACCAAACAATAAATGTTAAGGGGAAAAAATGGCGTAAAATTAAAAAAAATGCGGCTCAGCGAAATTACTCAGCCAACTTTTAGTCTAAACATTCGAAATTTTACATAAAGTGTATTTCGACATGGGGCAAAGTTTGTCATCGGTGTTTGACCAAGAATTTGGCTGCCAAAGTTCAAAATATTTTACCTTTGCAAACTATTCAGTCAATTTTGGGTCTAAACATGTGAAAGTTTAATTTAATTTTTAATCAGATTTTGCTGCCAAAAGGTCATAGTTGAAAGAGTTTGATCTTTGCAGACTCTACCAAACTCCTCCGCCAATTTTTTGTTTTAACACTTAAAATTTTAGATGCAGGTTACCTTAGTATGAGTCAAACTGGTTAATATATGTATACATATGCACATGAAGTTATGAAGAGTACATAGGGTTCCAGCAAAACCGGGCGTAACTGCTAGGATATATATAAAACAATTGATGATCCCTTGAAAAATAAATTATTGGTATTATATTAAATTCGAGAGCGAGTTGATGCAGTGATTACAGGTGATTAAATGACTTACTTACTACTTTTCTAACGAATGATAAAAATTTTTTTTGTATAGTTTTAAAGGTTAAAAACTTCAAAGATTATATATATATATATATATATATATATATATATATATATATATATATATATATATATATATACTTCTTCTGAGTTAATAGCAGAATAGATTTCTGGATATATATATATATATATATATATATATATATATATATATATATATATATATATATATATATATATATATACTAGCGGTTCAGTCCGGCGTTGCTGAGGATAAAAAAGCGGTCAATTTTTTTAGACTTTGACCTCTATTATGACCCCTTAGAATTTATTGTTTCGGGCTCAAATCAAGTTATTAAGTTAAATCCATGTCCAAGAAACCTATATCTAAAATTTCAAGTGTTTAGACCCAAAATTGTCGGAGAAGTTTGGTAGAGTTATCAAAGTTCAAATCGTTGAACTTTGACTCCTTAGTCACCAAATTTCTGGCCGAAAACCGATCACATCCCAAATCTCAGTACCCTGTATATCAAATTTCGAATCTGTAAACTGAAAATTGACAGAGCTATAGCGGAGGGAAATGTACACATACAGACACTGAAATAAAGACACACACCACACACACTTTCATTTTTATAGATATACTAGCAATGGGTGCCCGGCGTTGCCCGGGTGTTTGAAGGTGTATGCTGAGCAAAAAAAAAAAAACGGTATTTTTTTTTAACTTTGACCCCTATTATGACCCCTTAATATTTATTGTTTTGGGCTCAAATTAAGTTATTAAGTTAGATCCATGTCCAAGGAACCTATATCTAAAATGTCAAGTGTTTAGACCCAAAATTGTCAGAGGAGTTTGGTAGAGTTCTCAAATGTCAAATCGTTGAACTTTTACCCCTTAATAGCGAGATTTTTGGCCAAAACCCGATCGCGTCGATTTTCTTTAATCTCAGTATCCTGTATATGAAATTTCGACTAAAAATTGATAGAGACACACACACACGCGCAGACAGGCAGAGGCAGACACGTTCACTTTTATGTATATATATATATATATATATATATATATATATATATGGAAATATTGTATTTTTTCAAGTATATTTCACCTTTTATTCATGCCAATTCTTGAAATATGTTGACATGCACAAAACATGACAGCACATGTTTCGTAGCAGAAAATTATTCATTTAATTATTATATCAATCAAGTAAGATATTCTGCCCTTAAATCATAAGAAAAATGGCGACTATTAATTCATCAAAAGAAAATGAAGGCACAACGGCATGATTACAACAATCGAAAAATAAGAGAGAAATTGCAATTGCCTTCCATTTGTTCTTTTATTACGAACGTTCAATAATTATTCATGGTTTCTCATTAGACTGTTGGTTTAATTAACTACTTTATTGAATTGTATTTATGCATACATTCTGAATAATTGCTAAAATTCTAGATAAAAAAAAACGTTGACATAAACATGTTATACATATATACGAAACAATACGCGGGGAGAATTGAATTGACTCTCTTGCCCGAACTATCCAAGTTAACTGTTGTATATATATATATATATATACATATATAACTACTTAATTTACTCGCATAAAATTAATATACGAAAGTATAGATTTATGCGTAAACTTTAAGTATTTACTTCAAAAGTGTTCAATACGTAGGTAGAGCTAGTTAGTAATTTTTAGAATATATATGGCGATTAAGCTACACTGAATAGTCCACGTTTCATCCAGTCTAGGACTCCTCAGGCTTATGCGCATAAGTCTGAGGAGTCCTAGAGTGGATGAAACGCGGAATATTCAGTGTAGCTTAATCGCCATGTATATTTTATAAATTACTATATATATATATATATATATATATATATATATATATATATATATATATATATATATATACATATACTTGTTTATTGTTATATAAACATGCTCACATCCCGCTCCTACAAATAGCCACTTGTTTCAGTCAAACAACAGATATCATCAGGCAGCGACTTGACTATTCAAAAATTCAATGAATAGTGGATTTTTATTTTAGGTAGGAACTCTTTAAAAGTTTTAACTCCAACTTTTAAAGAGTTCCTACCTAAAATAAAAATCCATTATTTATTGAACTTTTGAATAGTCAAGTCGCTGCCTGATGATATCTGTTGTTTGATTGAAACACGTGGCTATTTGTAGCAGCAGGATGTGACCATGTTTATATAACAATAAACAAATATTATCAGCTCTTTTTATTGATCACTATCTAACAACCTCGTTGAATTCATTAGTCCATTACTTTTGAATATAAAAAAACGAGTATATATATATATATATATATATATATATATATATATATATATATATATATATACTAGCGTTGCTCTAGTATTTAGAGATGTATGCAACCAAAAAAAAGTGGTCAATTGTTTTAATTTTGACCCCTATTATGACCGCTTAACATTTATTGTTTTGGGCGCAAATCAAGTTATTAAGTTATATCCATGTCCAATGAATCTATATCTAAAATTTCAAGTGTTTAGACCCGAAATTGTTGGAGGAGTTTGGTAGAGTTCTCAAAGGTCAAATTGTTGAACTATGACCCCTTATTCGCCGAATTTCTGGCTTAAAACTGATCACATCGATTTTTTCACATCTGAGTATCCTGTATATCAAAATTCGAGTCTGTAGACTAAAAATTGACAGAGTTATTGCGTAGGGAAATGTACACACACAGACACACATATATACAGACAGATAAACAGACACTTTCACTTTTATAGACACACACATATATATATGTATATGTATATATATATATATATATATATATATATATATATATATATATAGGGTGCGTCTGCTATTTGACAACATCACTTATTTTTTCTCTTTCATCTATTTCTTAATATTTTTGTTTGTTTCTTCTAGAAAATTAATTGTGGCAGATATTAATATAACCCAGGAAAATGAAAAGACAGGCAGTAATCGTTGCAATAATAGCAGAACACACTGATTTGCAAATTGCACAATTTCTAAAAGTTGTTCAATCGTTTGTCTTTTAAGTTTACAAAGAATTAGAGGACAAAAATGGCCAATTTCTCCAGTTGCTAAACGCAAAAAGCATCAACAACGCTCTGACAGCATAAGAACACCTGAATTTGTTCAAAGAGTTCAGAACATCATTGATGAGAACCCTCAAAAGTCAATGAGATCAATTGCAAAAGATCTTAATGTGTCAGAAGCCACAATTCGTAAGACTTGTCATGAAAATCTTCGATACAAGTCGTATGTGATGAGGAGATGCCAGTTTATCTCCGAGACCACCAACGAAAATCGGTTGGTAAGATCCAAAAGGCTTTTAAGCAAACTGAAACATTCTGCTGAAGAACACATTCTTTGTTTTTTGTTTTCAGACGAAAAGTTTTTTGGCCAAGACCAAAAGTAAACCAGAGAAATGACAGATGGCTATGTGCTGACCCTTCTGAAGTTCCAGGAGTCATGCATACAAAATTTCCAGCAGCTGTTATGGTTTTGGGGGTGGTTAGCAATGAGAGACATGTTGTGCCCCCACATTTCTTTCCACAAGGACTAAATATCAATTCTGCTGCTTACATTAAAGTCCTGAGTACTGTTATGAAGCCTTGGATTGATAAAGTAAGAAATGGAAGGCTCTTCATCTTTCAACAAGACTCTGCACTGGCACATAAGGCTCAGAAGACACAAGAATGGTTAGCAGAAAATTTCCATGATCTCGTTACCACCCCCCAATTTGTTGCCTCGAAGCTCTCTAGACCTAAATCCGTTGGATTATTCCGTGAGGGGCATTGTTGAGATAGATGTTAATAAATATCATCATAACACTAAAGATTCTCTGAAAGCATGACTAGTCAGAGTAATGCAGGAGATCGACGAGGACCATCTTAAACGTGTCTGCCAACGGTTTAGGTCTCGAATAGAAGCTGTAATTGATGCTGAGTGCGATTTTTTAAAATAAAATTAAAAAATAATATTTTAGTTTATGTACAATAAAGTGACGTTTTGTAATACCGATATTTTTGTTAATCTTTTTGATTATTTTTAAAAAGGAAATATATTTTCGCAAATACCATACGCACCCTGTATATATATATATATATATATATATATATATATATATATATATATATATATTTATATTTATGTATGTATATATATATACATATATATATGTAAAATGGTGTCTGTGTGCTTATTTATTTTTATTTATTTATTACTCTCTATTCGTTCTTAATCGTTTATTACTGAGTCGTTTACCTTTACGTTTTCTTGTTACGAGTACTTCTACGTTCTTACATATACGTGCGTGGGTGTGTATGCTCTTACGTACGTTTCACTGTTATATGTGGGTGTGTTCTTTTTCTTACACAGTTTCTTTTGTCTTGGAAGGTTTCCGAGACCTGTATGCGTAAATGTAATGTGAACATCTCTTTTTGCCTGCGCTAGCGGATGGTATCTTCTGGTCGCTGGTCTGCCATCTTGTTGGGGAGTGGTCCCTGCAGACAGATTCATTAATGAACAACAAGATGGGATTTGAAGCTTCAATCTTTTATCTCAAGGCAAGCCTATTATCTCGGACCCTGATCGTCGGGAGGGGCCTAATTTCCCGTCTGCTTCCTCTGCTGCCCAGATCAACTCTCAGCCTATGTGGGCTTCAACCGGAAGCCTACCCACAATTTCCCTGTCACCCATTAATTGCTGGTACATTATATCTAGGTCGTTAAAGGGTGACTTGAGTTTGATGTGTGTTAAATCTAACCTTCTGACCCTGCTAACTCGCTGAAGGGAAATCAAAACATGCTTACCTAACTTTCTATTTCTAAGATTACCTAGATAGCATTTAATCTGGGATTCGCAATACTACACACAAACGCGCGCGCGCACACACACACAAACATATATATATATATATATATATATATATATATATATATAGGTCCTGGATATGACCTTAAACTATATCCGATGGCGAGGTCCCAGCTTGCAGGCCTTAGGGAGTTTGGAGCAACCCTTTAATTGCCATTGCTCCCAGGTCCACTCTGACCCGGAGTGGTAGCACCTGTTAGGGTCCCAACTATGGGTTAAATAGAATACGACTTAAAAAAACAAATATACTATATTAAAAAATCGTTCTTCAAAATCACCAGATTCGGCATTAAATAACCCGAAAAGGGTTGATATGTCGTAAAACAAAACAACCAACCAACCAATATATATATATATATATATATAAACGTTTAGAGGTTCAAAATGTATTTAACGATTTAAATAGAATCTGCGGAAATTGCTCGAGAGCTCTTTCGACTATCATCTCGTCAGGAAAAAAATCACTCTGACATGTATATTAAAAGCCAAGTTTTTCTATTCAATAATATTAAGACGATCTTCTGAAACTACACAATCATGGATTTGCTAGCGTATTTTCCTACCGGATCACACTGGGAGGATGTACATTGCTCTACCCTCTATATTCGGCGCAATATAATATTTAATCCAGAAATGGCTTCATAACAATAACAAATAAGAAATCCGCATTACTTAAAATATAACATTTCAGCCTATATTACGACCGGGCAATGCCTGATTGCCAGAGTGTTGATATATTTTTGACTTTAAGTTCCAACTATTTTCATCAGATGCGATTGTATCCGATAAGTAGATTTTTTATTTATTTATTTGTTTGTTCATTTATTCATTTGATCGTTTAAACCCGTTTGATGACCCTGAGCTTTTGAATCCGCAACCTTGTCACGACTGTGTGAAAGAAAAACAAATAATCTTTATCGCATTCCTCTTTTTTATGTGTGTGTATGTGTGTGTGCATGAATGTATGTGTGTGTATGTATGTGTGCATA
This sequence comes from Euprymna scolopes, assembly GCF_053919585.1. Classification (NCBI taxonomy): domain Eukaryota; kingdom Metazoa; phylum Mollusca; class Cephalopoda; order Sepiida; family Sepiolidae; genus Euprymna; species Euprymna scolopes. Next base: position 7,777,786 of record NC_136520.1, on the reverse strand, counting down.
TATATATGTGTGTGTGTGTGTGTGTGTGTGTGTGTGTGTGTGTGTGTACGCGCTTATGTCCGCTAGAATCGTTTAACAACGTTATCAAAACACTTTTTCTATCTTAATCGAGTTACCGAACCCTTTTTTTTTTTGCCTGGTGGAGTGATTGTTACCTCAAGTTTCTTTGTTCGTGATTTCTTCTTCTTTTTCTTATTCTTCTTCTTCATCTTCTTCTTCATCTTCTTCTTCATCTTCTTCATCCTTTTAATGTTACTTTTCTTCTTCGTTGTTTTTTTCTTCTTCCTATGCTTTTCTTTTCCTTCTTTTCTTTTTCCTTTTTTTTCTTCTTTAGTTTTGTCTCGCTTTTTCTTCTTTTTCTTCCTCTTCTTCTATTTTTCTTCTTCTTCTTCATGCATTTTCTTCTTCATCTGTTTCGTACTCTACTTCCTCCTACTCATTCTTATTTTTTTCTTTTTTTTCTTCTACCTCATTTTTTTCCTCCTTTTCTTCATCTTTTTTTTTAAATTACGTATTTCTCTTGATTATTCTTTTTTCTGGATCTAGTACTTTTCATTTGCAAATGAAACTGCATTATCGCAACAGCCGCTTACCATTCATTTCTCGCTGGCAGCAACTATTGATCTCCACTTCTCTTCGCAGTGCTCTCTCCTCATATTTTCCATCCTCCTTGACCGTTCTTGGCTAGTTGTCATCACTCTTTATTTGTCATAGTTGTCATCACTCTTTGGGAGAAGCAGTAATAGAGTAATGGGATAGGATGGGGGCGGATAGAGATTATTATTATTATTATTATTATTATTATTATTATTATTATTATTAACTTACTCGGAGTTTGCACACTGGCCTTCATCCAAAAATACTATTTGAAAACAACTTTTGGTGTTCTATGGAGTTTTAGTGAAAATAAGTCTCTGCAGATTTCCAGTACTCTTCACCTCTTTTGATATCATTTGCAAATTAATTTGCGTTATCGTAGCAACCGTTTACCATTGATTTCTCGTTGGTTGAAGCCATTGGCCTCACTTGAATTAGAGTGGCATTAAGCCTCCTCAAAGACCTACTCCTCTTCACATCCAATCTAGTAGCAGCCTGGATAGTACTGTCTCTCCTAGATCTTATCACCTCATTGACCCGTCGACTGTTTGGTGCGATGCCAGCCGTGCTGATACCAGTTTTTTTTTTTTTTTTTTTTTTTTTTTTGAGGGTTGAAGGGGTAGGAGACGAAAGAGAAGGAAAAAGGAACGGGAGAGAGAAAAAGAGTTGGTCAGTGTTGTGGTTGCAAGGTTGAACAATAATTAGTAAGGGAATACAATGAAGACGCAAACAACAACATAACGCAATAATAAGTGTATTAAAGAAAAGGTATATTTACAATATGTACAAATGACGGTGTCGAGTCAGAGAGTCTTGGTGGGAGGACATGTACGCTCTTCGGCGTCACTTCTGGTGGCATTTGAGTAAGACACACCAAGGCCAACCTAGGCTTGCCATTTATAGTGTTATGTTATTCGCATATGCAAATAAGTGGTTGCCACCACAACAGTCAGGAAAAGGGATGGGAAAAAGGAAAAAAGTGAAAAAGGAAAAGAAAAAAGTAAAAAAGAAAAGGGGTAAAAACGGAAGAGAAAGGGGAGGAGGGAGAAGACAGAAGGAGAGGTGGGGGCGTGAGAGGGGATAGGTGACCTGTGTGAAAACTTTTGGTTTACCAGTTCTCTTGGTTGCGCCTTTTTGTTTCAGTTTTGTCGTTGTTTGTGTATGGCCGATTAGAACTTGTCACTCATGTAGTCTAGTTTCCGCACTCAACGATTTTCATTTGGATTTCAGCTTATTTCAGCATTACCGTTCGTTGCTTAATCTCAGTCTTCCCATCGATTCCAATTTCTACTAGTCTTTTTTTCCAAAGTTTTTTGTAGATTTTTCTCAGTGTTCATATATTATTGATATTCTATTGATTTTCTTCAGGCTCGATATTCCTTGAAGATCTCTAGCGAATATTTGTTTCGTTTTTCTGTCTCTTTGATCATCACCCTGTGGTTTGCTGGGACGACAAAATCCATAAGTTTGCAGTTTTTCCTTCTTGTTAATTATTATGACACTCGGTCTTTTTGCTTATGTGGGTTTGTCTGTTTGTATTTCCATGTCCGAAATGATTTTAAGTTTTTCATTTTTTTTTATAGCATTTTCACTCTAAACAAGGCACAGTGCCACTTTGATATAGGGGATACTATCATGAAAATAATAGCAGGGGCACTATGTAGGGAGATGAGCAGCAGGATATCTGTTCACATTACACTTGAACTTCTGCATGTCAGTACAGTTGGGAAAACTGGATCCCGAAAGAGAGTTCCAAAGTCTAGCAGTTCTGGGGAGGATAATAATAATACAATAAAAAGCTTTCTAGCATCTGGGGATCTCTACTATGTAAGGGTGGGAATTTGCCGCTTGTCGGGCTTGGCAGGGGTATTTATGTACAAGGGTTCAAGTGCTTGTAGTTCGTTGGAGCATTGCTCATTAAAATACTTGTAAAAAAAGGCAGAGGGATGAAACATTCTGTCGAGGGAGGAGAGGTTGAATCCTAGCTGACAGTTCGGGACTTATTAGGTTGGCGACTCTCTATTGCACCTTGTCCAAAAGTGAGAGACTAGTAGCAGATGCATCAGCTCTAATGTGAGAACAGTACACCATATATCGGCGAATGGTAACTATGTAGAGGTAAAGGATACTGTCAAGCGTAAGTAACTTTCTAGCACGGTAGCGAGAGCCCACCTTCCTTGCAGCAGCCTCGGCAATGCTCTCGATGTATTTGTTCCAACTCATGTTTCCTGGGCATCTATCTGTTTCAACTCATGCACCCTGTACTTCCAGGTATCATTAGCCATAAAAATGTTTGTTGAGAAGATTTTTTGTAATTATTAAAGGAAATAAGCTAAATCTTGGTGGCATTGAATGTGACTATCCATTTTAGTCCTGATTCCACTGCAGACTGAATGTCTTCCTCTAGTGTTTCCGACATGGCCTTAAATATAAGTTTATATGTTTTCTCCTCGAGATTGTAAAAGGCGTTGTGTAATCAGCAAATTTAGCCATCTCAGAGACAATTTTATCAGGTAGGTCATTTATGAATATCAGGAATGATAAAGGTCCAAGGATCGACCCTTTAGGCACACCCCCAAATATCGTTTTGCCGTACGTTCATCGCGGGCGATCTTGATTCTTTCTTTATTTAAGAAGGGTTCAATTATTTTTAGTATTCGTCCAATGATGCCGTATGATCTGATTTTCCTGAAAAGATTAGCATGCCATACCCTGTCAAAAGCTTTACATATATATATGGCTACTGCCCTACCTTTCATGCTTTGTTCATGTATGGTATATACGTTCAAGATTACAGTTAGGAGTAATCTCAGCGAAGCATTTTTTTTTTAAATAGTATACTCGAGATTAGATCGGGTCCACATGATTTTGAAGTGTCAAGTTTTTTTATTGCATTATGCACTTTAGAATAGTTGATTTTCAGATCATCTAGATGTTAGTCCGCAAAGGAAAATCAGAGAGGGAGTTCTTTGCTGGGTCCAGTGTACAGTATGAAGCAAACCGACTGGCAAGCATGTTAGCCTTATCGGTTGCTGTTGGATAGTGGGGAAGTTGGTGATTTCCCATTATATACTACAACGTTGTAGAGCTTTCAGAAATTACGAATTCCTAATTTCTGCGCTTCAATGCGTTTTCTTGTGATGTCGGTGTATTCTCTCTTAGCTATCTTTCTTACAAGTACTTCTAGCGTCTATAAACTTTTTCTGCTTGTACTGGTCTTGGATAAATCTTCGGTATGCATGCTGCCTTTGTACAATATCAGCAGAGAAAGTAGAAGTCAACCATTGGGGAGAGTGGGGTTAGCTATAAAACTTCCGTGTGGGAACGTGCTTCAATTGTCGCTTGGGACCAATCAGTTGTTTCATTTGCGCACTGTTCTCCAAGAACAGAAAATTATTTCCCTATATGGCATCACTGATGAGATCCCTGCAAGCTTTTCAGTCATCGTTCTAACAGTGTCTTCTCTTTTTGAGCAATGACCCTCCAACTTTGGGTCGAAATTTTAGAGTGAGTTCTATCAATAACATGGCGGGATCAGCATTCTCTAGGTGCATATGAGAATTCGATACACAAATCGATCTAAAAGTAAAGCATGTTGATCTTGGTGATCTGAGAAACGGGTCGGAAACGTAACTGTATGTGATAGGGAATGAGAAATTAATAACTATTTGTTAAGCTACCAGATATATCAGTAGAGAAACCAAACCAATTAAAGTCTCCAAATACATATACTTGTGCACTAGTATCTATGGAGAAGGCTGTATCAATGCTGTCAGAGAGTTGTTTGATTAGGGTACAGTCTTGGGTCGACGGAGACTGGTAGAGAAAATATAAATAGCTATGTTGCAGGTTAAGTCTAAAGCACATAAAGGTCTGATCGTCTGATTCTAGTTTCGCTTCTCGTCAAGGACAGAGTGTTTCGAATATAGACACCGAGTCTGTACATGTCTGTCTGAGTCCTTATGACAAAGCCGTGTTAAAATGGTTAGATTGGATGAGAAATAAATCAACATAATAAAAATTAGTTCTAGATATTCGTGACTGCAAGCCTAAAGGGGCGGAGGCAATTTGGTTTTGTTTGAGTTTACGCCCGGTTTGATCGTAATTTTGTATTGAACTCCTATTTTATTTTATGCATAAGTTTTAATTTTATGTCGAAAAGTACTGGACAAACCGGTGGTGTATAATACCAAACATGTAACACAAGTAGATAATCAGCCGACTCTCAATCCATAGAATTGTAGCATCGGGAAAGCCTACTGGAAATGTGTGTAGGTCCCCTTTCCCTGCGCGACATGGCACTGCAACCATCCCAATATTATACAATCAATGAAGCCGCCGCTGTACGCGCTACTAAAGAGTTATGGACCTTTACTGTTAGTTGCAGTACAGCAGCCAGAAGAACTGTCAAACCGGTATCTTCAACACGTAAGACACATATCAACCGAATCCAATCACATTGCCATACATGGCACTCGATTTCCTCCTAATGGTTGGGAATGTGACGGAAGTGGGTAACGACGTTCATTACCCTAGTCAAGAACAAGGTCAACCATTTGGTTTTTCTGTCGAGTTCCTGTGATTGTATAGCGCAGCCTGGCTTATAGGCAAAAAGAGAGTATGAAATCCGGGCGATAAGCAGAACCTATCTACTCCTTAAGCGGTTATGGTTTGCAAACCGGTAATTTGTCCGAGTCATCAGTTCAAGGAAGGTCGTCGACTAGGAGTGAAGAGGCTGCCCTCTTTTTTCATTTACTTCCCAGACGTATGAGATCAGTAGCACAGATTTAGCTACAGAGTTTTCCATCTCCTAGACGGATGACCTGAGAAAACCTACTCATTAGCACCGAGAAGGTTAGCCCCACGTCTAGGTCCTAAACCAGGTATTTCTGCGACACCGCATGAATAGTTATGATTAATTAAGTTAGTGCGACAGGTTATATATCTATTAGAATGTTACACTCCTCAAAATAATTGCAAAAAGATATTACTAAGCTTTCCTTTCATTGTTGGCCCTGTCGGTGGGGCATTAGAATACGCCGACTTCCCCCCTGCAGTGGGTAAAAGTCCCTCAATGGGGGTCCTGGATATGACCTTAAAGTATATCCAGTGGTGAGGCCACAGCTTGTGGGTTTTGGGGAGTATGGAGCCACCCTTTAATTACCATTGCTCCCAGGTCCACTCTGACCCAAAGTGGTAGTACCTGTTAGAGTCCCAACTATGGGTTAAATAGAAACCGACGTGAAAACAACAAATATATTCTATTAATTTTTTTTCTTCTTCAAAATCTTTGGATTCGGCATTAAATAGCCCGAAAAGCGTTTATATGCCGTAAAACAAAAACAATCAACTAACCAACTAGAGTGAGTAGAAAAGTATGCGATAGAAGCGTCTCGATTTGCAACTGGTTTATATGTTGAAATATTGTTTTTATATTACCTTACGAATAGGATGAAATGTTTAAGTATGATTCAAAGTGAAAGTAGTAGTTAAGATAAAATTTGACGTATGACCTCTGGATAAGAGATTGAAGTAACGATATAACTATGATTAGATATACAAGTAAAGTTTATACTGTGGAAGATTCAGTATATATAATCTATTATATAAATCTCACCTGTCTGATAAATTGGTTGGTTGTTTTTGTTTTACGGCATATCAACCCTTTTCAGGTTATTTAATGCCGAATCAAGTTATTTTGAAGAAAAGTTTTTAATAGAATATTTTTTTCAAGTCGGTTTCTATTTAACCCATAGTTGGGACCTTAACAGGTACTACCACTCAATGTGGACCTGGAAGCAACGGCAATTCAGTGGTGGTTCCACATTCCCTAAAACCCGCAAGCTGAGGCCACACCGTCAGATATAGTTTAAGGTAATATCCGGGACCCCTGTCTGTGTAAATGTATGTATGTATGTATGTATGTATGTATGTATGTAAGCCTAAAACTTTTGACAGAGCCGCCGACGGATTTTCACGAATCTGAAATCGTTTAAAAGCCCGGCCCTTCTGACGACAAATATCGAAAAATTGGCTAAAAACACCAATTACTTTACTCTTAATTGGTCACTTTTCTACGGGGAGGGGTCGGGTTTTTCGTCGATATTTTCGAAACTCATCCCCCCATTTTCGATTGACTAGCCTTAATTAAAATGTTCGCAACTTCCGGTTTGGCGATGGACGCAACGGCAAAGACGTCACGTTTTTATTTCAAAGTTTTTTTTCTCGCCTTCGCGGTACGGGTTCGAGCCTGCCTGCCTACTACTTCCTTTTTTATTGTTTGCTCAACACACACCTCCACACACCCGGGCAACGTCGGGAATCCCAGGCTAGTAAGATATAAATAGTAATATATACATAGTTACAGTAGATACGAACATATAAAAATTACAGATATCTATCTATCTATCTGTCTAAATATCTATCTATCTATTTATCTAACTATCTATCTATCTATCTACAATGTTTTAAATACAACTTTGTTTTTGTGTGTGAGTTCGTTCCTTATAGACTCCGAAACGGCTGAACAGATTTTCTTTAAAATTTACAGAACTTTAGTGTATAATGCTAGGGATGATCTTAGTGAAGTGTTGTATCAGATTGTCCCAGATAAGTACCGACAATCGATAATCGCAACCGTTATTTCAATTTATCTATCATTGGTAGAGCCAGTTTTTATTGCTTACCAACGGGCAGTCAAAATTCTACTGTGGGTAAGCTAATAGCGTGTTTTTCTTTTGTGTTTTGATTGTTTGTTTGTTTTTTGTTTTTTTGTTTTTTGTTTATTTTTGTTTTTGTTTTTTGTTGTTTTTTTTTTTGCATGATGTGGTCTGTAGATTCAAATCCCGACGTAAATTTGTTAATGTTTTTTTTTTTCGTTAACTGGAAAGAAGTTTATATAAAATATTTTTTTTTTTTTTTAAGAAACAGTAGTTTCTCTACAGTGCAATGTAGAATAAATATATCTTGGACTGAGTTACTGCATAGAGGCATGAGAAGCTTCCTCCCGGACGATTGCACGAATTTCGATGACAATAAAAATATAGGCGTGTAAAATATTCGTTGATCCTCATTCGATCCCGGGCAACGTCGTGTCTCCCTGCAAGTTAATTATATTAGTTAAATAAAGTTCTTCTGGCTTGTAACGTTTAAAGATAAATCCCCCTTGCATATAGATACGGAAATATATTTTGCATAATCATGAGTCACGGCCTTTTTTTGTATTAATTTCAATTGGAAGAAATTATTCGAACTAAAGTGAAATTACAGTATTAATGCATACTAAGATTCTAAAGATGGTGTCAAGGTATGATTAAGGTATGATTAAGGGGGTCGAACTATTTAAGATAATGTCTAAAGTGTAGAACAATTATGCAGTTACTTAAAGTCAGTATAACTTTCTATTTTCAAAGATTTTTTTTTTTTCATTATTAGGATTAACGGAAATCAGTCGTAGGTATTTAGACAAATAGAATACAGAATAAAAAGCAAAAAAAATGGGGGGGGAGACTTAAGACATGATCTGTTTGTTATTTTTCTGAGGTTTACAAAAGGAATGTGAAAATAAAAATAACAGAAATATATTCACATGTGGAGAAATTAAGAGTTTTTAGTAGAAAAACATCTTATTTTTAATGCTTAGGTATTAAATGACTTCCAGAGAATTAAAAAAAAAAAAATTATCATTAAGTCTCAGGGATATCTAGTTTTCATGCCTTCCATCTTGAGATGTTGGTGCCGGAATAGAGTAGATTACACGCGTTGACCGACCGAGCAACCTACTTCAAAGATTTGGCAATAGAGTAGGGTGGTGGTAGTTCTTTAAGTGTGTGTGCGTGCGTGTGTAGAGCATATATATATATATATATATATATATATATATATATATATATATATATATATATATATATATACAGGGTGAGCCCCCCCCCAAAAAAAAAAACAGAGGACATTCAATTGTTTTTCTGAACATTTTACAGTGAACGGAGAAAAAAGGCCAAAGACTCTAGTGTTTTGATGTAAGGTTTTGAATATAATAAACTAGTTATGACCAAAGTTTCATTTCATTCGGACAAAACACTAAGAAACGCTGCCTAATTTGAGTTGGTGCCCGTTTTTTTTTTTGGAGAGGGGTCACTTTGTATATATATATATATATATATATATATATATATATATATATATATATATATATATATATATATATATATATATATATAAGGACTTAACTTTGCTTCACGCCAGTCATGGCGTATTTTACTTTTCCAAATTTGTAAAAGGTCTGGAAACTTTTTATTTTTGTATTTTAATTTTTCTTGCCTGATGAAATATAATATGATTGAAACGGTCTGCACATCGTAGCAAGGTAGTACTGTATTTTCATAAATAATAATAATAATAATAATAATAATAATAATAATAATAATAATAATAATAATAATAATATATACAGATATTATATATATATATATATATATATATATATTGTTGTCTCAAGTAAGTTTCAGATTATTTAAATAAAAGGTATGTCACCGTTACGTGTATATGCCAATTAGTCTGCGTACTTGTTTGCAACGTTCCCAATATACTGTTTTCCTTATGCAACCGTTTATATGTTTATAAATATTTCGGGTCGTATTTGCTGCATTGAATTATTATGTAGTTTACTGTTTCCCCATATTCTACATTTACTGTTTTGTTGTTTTATATTTTTTACAAGGTTCCTTCAATAAGTTTCCAGACATATTTTGTTGATAATACACACATTAAATTCTATTTCCTCCTTCAATAGAAACACGACGCTCGTTATCCATAAAATGTTTTAGTTCTACAATCAACTTTAGTCTTCTTATTTCCTTATTCCTTCCACGCCTCTTATTATCCCTGACTGTCTCCCGACATTTCTTGAATCTCTTATGCCAGTCAAAGAATGATGCCCGATGTTCCAAAAACAGTCTGAATCATTCCATACGTTTTGGCGGCATCTGTTTACATTTAAAACAGAGTTTTATTGCATTTCGTTCTTCTAAAGTGTCTTCACTTCCAGATTGCGTTTTGAGAAATTCACCGGCTGTGACAATCAGGTTTTAGTAAGGTGTATTCCAATATCTACTGTAGCTGTTCATTTGAGCGCGAAAGCATAAAAATTGGTCAGTAATCTCATAAGATGGATAGCAATAAGATACTTAAGTTTTAAGAGTCTACGACAATTTTAAATGCCTGTACAAAAGCGCCTTGAAACTTATTGAGGGCACCCCGTAGCTTTGATGTGGTTCATTCTAATCGCATTATTCTGTACAGCTGTCAGTAGAGAGTCTAATACTCTATTCATGACTTGCTTTTCTTTTCATACTTATGAAACGTCTGTGTAGCTTTTTCACTACCCAAGTTTTATTTTCTTGCATTTATTTTGTTCCTGGCTTCGTTTCTTGTATTGCGTTTGTTGATTATCATAGCAGTGATAAAACATTCTGTGATCCAGACAATGCAACTGTTTTAAAACTTTTTTGTGTCTTTACCCAATCTTCTACGCTTTATACTTCCCTTTTCCCTTCGTTCCTTTCCACGTAGTCGTTTATTATTATCTTTTCGGTTCCATGCATTGGGCATGATCATAAGTTTGCTAGTCTCCTGATTAAGACTCCTAACTTTTTGTTTGGTCCAGCTTCTTAATGGCCCAGAGTATCTTATTAATGATACAACCTCGGTTTTTATCCCTTCATGACAAAAGAAGGGTGGACCTGTAAATTCGTCTTTTCTTAATAACTACGCCTTAGAATATTTTGAAACCGTGAAACAGTATATAATAAAAAAAAAAGTGACAGAACGGATTTTCCAGGAAAACTCCTGTTGCCCTCTTAGGCGTGCATTTAGCGTTAAAATAGCTAAAATTGACATTTTTATGATTATTAAAAAAAATTGATACGTTGGATTTTTATAAAACTTTCTGAAAAGTTATAACTAACTGATTTCTATATAATTTTTATTTGTTTATACTTCGAGATAACTCTTGGGTGTTCCCCAGAGGTTCTTTTAGGGCTAATAAACACTTCATTTTAAGGATTATTTTACCATATTTGTTAAAATATTTTTGTGTATGCCAATCTAGCATGCTGTATCTATCGTGCTGTACACGAATTAAAATATGCTAAGACTTTGGGGGTTTGGGGGCTAAATGGAGGGCCAAATGATCGAATTACTGATTTCTTTTCTTTTTTTTTGTATGGTGCAGAATTTAAATATGCGTGTGTCAAGGTCTAAAACTGCACCGGGTGTTTGTTTTCACCAGGATTTGAATCCCCTGGGGACTTTTTGGGGCTAAATAGAAGAAGGGGAAAAATGCTGAACTTAGTCACTTTTTATATGCCTCGTTCAATGTGCAATCACGTGCATGATTTTATTGTTGTAAATATTTCCGCCTTCTTCTCGGATTTTGATCTCCAACATTTTCTTTTATTTTTGTAGATTTTATGGTGTTTACTTCCAGAACCCCCAAATATTTGTAAGCCTTATATTAACCAAGCACCCCCATCTCCTTTTCTTTTACAGTCTCGTGCAATCTGATGTATCTAGTTTTCCTCCTCCCTTTCTCTAGTAATTTACATTTTTCAATTCCAAATTCGATTTCAATGTCCTAACTGAATATTCTAGATGTGGTTATCAATTGTCTAAAATTTCTTTTTCGGTATTTGCAAAAAAAAAAAAATGTAGATTATCCATATACATGAAATGGTTTACACTTTGTTCTGTGTCTGCAAATTTTATCCGGTATCGCATGTCACAAGCATGTTGTTGAGTAACATCACGGCTATGATAAGCGGTAGTTGTGATAGCGAGTGTCCTGAAAAGTGTAGGGTGTGATTTTGTTGCTTGTCGGGTTCGAGGTGATAAAAAGAAATTGAATTTATTCAGAGCACTGTCATAAAAATATTCTTAAAACAGACAAAGGTTGACGTCTCTCATTTAAACTCCATCTAACAGTGACAACCTATTTTTTTTATTACATTTTCACCCCAAACAAGGCACATTGCCACTTTGGTGTAGGGGGCTACTATCAGGGGAAACAACTACTGGGGTACTATGTAGGGATTTGGGCAGCAAGATGTTGGTTCACGTTGCACTTGAACTTCTGCATGTCAGTACAGTTAGGGAAGCAGTGACCTGGAATGGAATTCCAAAGTCTAGCGGTTCTAGGGAAGAAACTACCGGAGTAGAAAGATCTTTTACATCTAGGGATCTCTACAGTGTGGGGGTGGGATTTAGCAGCTTGTCGTGTCTGTCGATGGTGTTCACGTCGTTGGCGCACAAGTGCTTGCAGTTCATCAGAGCATTCACCATTTAAATACTTGTAGAACAGGCAGAGGGATGCAACGTTTCGTCGATGGGACAGAGGCTGAGGCTTTGATGCCAGTTTAGGGCCTATCAGATTTGCGACTCTCTTTTGAACCTTGTCTAGGAGCGAGAGACTAGTAGCCGATGCATCAGCCCAAATGTGGCAAGAATACTCCATACATGGACGTATGGTTTCCTTGAAGACATACAGGCTACTCGCAGGAATGAGTAACTTCTAGCACGTAGACAGCGCACACCGTCTTAGCAGTAGCCGTGGCAATCTCCTCAATGTATCTATTCTAATCTATATTCACACTTGTTAAGAGAGTGATAGATCTGTTTTCTGTTTCCACATGTAAAAGCGGTCTATTATATATTGTTTATTATCGCATTGTATAATTCATTAAAATTGCTTACTTGTTGCTGTTGTGTGTTTTTTTTTAAATATAAATTAATCCTCGTGAGTGTAACTTAACAATTTAATTAATGTGTATAAAGAAAAAGAGTTTTAAAATAACTATTGCTGTCCATGCTCCCGGGCGACGCCAAGTTGTGTCATTTCATTAAATAAAGAACTTTATCACATCAAAGCATTATCAGTTTTTATTTAGTGCTGCTCATTAATAATTGAAGTTTTCAGCTTTTTTTTTTTTTTTTGGAGACTCGTCTAATAATTTATTTTTTTTCATCTCCCCTTTCTTTTGATGAAAGCGGATTGTTTATTTCATAATTACTGTCTGATTAATTTTATTATTTTTGAATTTCCCTGTTTGAAATTCTATGATGACCTTGAGCAATCAGCCTCATTATCGTCTTCACCCCTCCCCCGATCTCCCTACTCCTCCTCCTCCTCCTCCTTCTCCATCTCATCATCATAATTATCATCATCACCATCATTCACACCACTGTCATTATCATAGTTGAAAAGTAAAGACTGGCAAAGAAAATAAGAAATGGTTATTTTTATCTCAGGTAATGGCTGTACGAGTCGTTGATTTGATAATCGGGCGACATTTTTCTTTCTCTCTTAAGATACTAATCGAATCTTTGATCCCCTTTTTTTAGCCGACAAGGAGATTTATCGCCTTTGTAATTTTTAAATGTGAATTATAAATAGAGCAGAAAAACGTAAGACGTAATTTCCTTGAGTATGGTCGCTTAAAAGTAACACTAAATTAGGCCAATCCCTTGCTTTCGTTCTCCCTCTTTGTCTAATTCAATCTATCTATATACACATATATATGTGTGTCTATCTCCCTCTCCATATATGCATAAACATATGTCTACCTATATAAGTCTGTATATCTATAAAGATATATACATATATGTCAATTTATTTATATATATATATATATGTGTGTGTGGGTTAGTTTTATATGTATATACTTTTCGCATTCTTTTTTATTAATATATATATATATATATATATATATGCATATCTTTAGACGTCTATTTATCTATATCTATATATAAATATATGTACATATGTTTTTACAGGCGTATGCCTCCATATAGATATGTCTTTCTCTACATATTTAAATTTCTGTCCATCTCCCAATATATGTATATCTATAATATAAAGCCATGTGTGTGTGTGTGTGTGTGTGTGTGTGTGTGTGTGTGTGTGTGCGTGGTCACGAATAGGCTCCTATATGGTTGACTATTTAAAAAAAAAAACTGATTATAATTATAGTAGATATATCACAACAGAGGAATGGGTATGTTAGATCTGGCAGAACGGTGGTTCATTAAAATTGTGGGGTCTGCGTGGGGTCTGCGTGAGGTCTGCGTCCGCGCCTGGTCCACAAAGTATGGAAATAAAAAATTTTAAAATTTTAAAGAAAATACGTTTACAAGTGTGTTTGATATAGATGTACATAGGACTACTTTGATAAGCATGTTTTAACTTAAATAGGAATGGTATAATCAAATTTGTGGGGTCTGCGTTCGCGCCTGGCCTCCATAGAATAGAAATAGGCACAGATTTTATTAAACACTTTTCATATTTATCTGCGTAAGTATACTTTGATAATTATGTTTCAGTTTGAAGAAATAAGGTATAATAAAATTATGGGGGGGGGGTCGTGAGCATCTGAACACCATAGTTTAACAAGGCTTTTTAATATAGATCCACAGAATATTGTGATAAGTGTTTCAGTGTGAACAGGTATGGTATAGTAAATTATGGGGTTTATCGATTTTATTTTTACTTTCATCATATTTTGCTTTGGTTTTGATACCCCCAAATTCGAAGCTATCTCTTTACAGCCCTTCCTTTTCATAACCTATCATACTTTAATAAATCACAGTCCATTTTCTGTAGCCTGTTTTTGAACCCAGTCAACGACGGGTACTTTTGCTAGTATATATATATATATATATTTATATATATATATATATATATATACATATATATATGACTACTTCATTTACTCACATAAATTAATATACGAAAGTATAAATTAATACGTAAACTTAAAGTATTTACTTCAACAGTGCTCACTAGGTAGGTAGAGTTAGGTAACAAGTTATAATATATATATATATATATATATATATATATATATTCCGCGTTACGTCCACGCTAGGATTTGTTAGGCTTATGAGAATACTAAATATATATATATATATATATATATATATATATATATATATATATATATATATATATATAACGTGAAAGTGTCTGTGTCTGGGTACATTTCCCTACGGAATAACTCTGATATACTGAGTACTAAGATTTGGGAAAATCGATGTGATCGGTTTTCGGCCATGCTAGTATATATATATATATATATATATATATATATATATATATATATATATATATATATATATATATATATATATATATATATATATACTACGCTTAAATACGATGATTGGATTATTGCAGAGTTCGTATTTATTATTATATTATATTGGACCCGATATATAGTGATGTTTTTATTTTTTTTTTTAAATGACTCACACGCCACTACCGAGAATCGAAATCAAAACGTTCAGCTTACGATTTATTTTTGCCTTTGCGGTTAATGACCGAGCTATGAACTCAAAGTTAAAAATTCAACCAACAGTTATTATGCTATGTATGCTTATTTATAATGCCGACGTTTGACCTTCGCCTGGACCATTTCGTTTTTATTTTTCACAGGCGTTTGCCGATTTTCCTGGGCTAAAATCCAAATATAAAGTTTTGCATGGGTTCAATTACCTTATATATGAATTTTCATGTCTGTAGACCAAAAACTGACAGATGAGTATAGTAGGAAAACATTTTTAAACAAATATATGCATACATAAATATATTTAGAAAGATGTTTGTGTTTACTATAACCTTTTTATGCAAATATTAGCTTAGATGATATTGTAAACTAACACAGACGGAATTGGATGAGCGACATTATCATTATTATTTTTATTTATTTTTCATTTTTTTTGCGAATTTGTTCACAGAGCAAATTATTCCTCGTAATCTATAATAATCAAGAGAGGATTGATTTCATAATACTGGATAGATAGATACATTGTTCTCCCCAAATAAAAGAAGATTACAGCTTTACTTTAAAAACTTCTATTAAAAAAATCTATCCAAGAAAATTAATTACATAGTAGAAATGACGTTTGTTCAACCTCAATCACCGCCTCGATACGGGTCAGGAACTGGAAGCAATTTTTATTTTTATACTATCGGCGACGAGAGCTCGGCTAATACTCGGCGGAGAGCGGTGATCACGCTACCTTTGGTGTTGTGGGAGGTCCTGTTGGTGATGTTCTCGACGTATGACCAAACGAAGCAGTTCAACGGATTCAGGGCAGAAGAGTCAGTGAGAAAATTATAAAGTCGTAGTATATCCTCTGAAGCCAAACCTGAGTCTCTTTGAACTGTGGGCCGGCGCCGAGTCCTGCTGCCACACTCAGGGTCTGCCAGCGGCCACTTGATTGCACCACACTCTTAAGTCAATCATGGTACATGTTGAGCTCGACTTCAAGATGTGAGGTGGCATATCAAAAAACATAGCCGTGACTGGAAAAGCATACCAAAGAGCATAGACGTGACTGGAAACTACATTGAGCTCTCAAGCGTTGAACCGTCCGGATTTGAATTTTAAGGGTGGGGGAAGGCAGTGGTCCTTTTTCTTATAACCTGGATCGGAAGAGAGCATAAGTTATACAGCGGCGCATCTCCGATTTCGAACGTAGAACATTTTCTCACTTTAAGACATGATAGAAAGCTCCTATCGCTCTTGGTATTTTTACACAAGTTGCCAAATTATTGATGTCTACATCAAAAAACTAAAAGAAAAAAGAAATGAAAAACGGTTTTTATAAACAGAAATAGTACGATTTTGTCTTTTCTAGGGCGACAATTTTATCATTTCACACGTAATATACATAAATTAAAATATCATGTTTAAGCGTATTGCCCGACCGGGCAATGCTGGGCTGCCATCTAGTTAATACATTGATGGAATAGTATATAGTAGCCTCAACAATAATATATTCTACCCTAATAGCTTTGCCATACACCTTAATATATATTCCAGGGGGAAGTATTTTTTCTCTTCCTGCTGAAGAGTGCGCAAATGAGACCACTGAATGGTTCAAAACGGCAATTGAAGCACATGCTCCCATGCGGAAATTTTATAGCAAGCCCCACTCTCCTCAATGGTTTACTTCTACTTGTGCAGCTGCCATTGCTCAATGTCAGCATGCGGACCGCAGATTTAACCAACATAAGTTCAGTTACAAACAGACAGAAGTATATAGAAACTTGAAGTAACGTTAAGAAAGAAATAGCGACAGCTAAGAGAGAATTTACTGAAACCACTAAAAAACGCATCGAAGCGCAAAAATTCGGAACTCGTGACTTCTGGAAAATCTACAACAGTGTAGTAAATAATGAGCAATCAACAATTCCCCCACTAACCAACAATCACGAGGTTGTTAAGTCAGCAACCGAGAAGGCTAATATGCTTGCCAGTCGGTTTGCCTCAAACTCTACAATGGACCCTACCAACAACCCCCTGCCTGACTTTCCTTTGCGGACAGACGCCACGTTAGACGATCTAAAAATCACCCCTGCTCAGGTGCATGCGATCATAAAAAACCTTGACACTTCAAAAGAATGTGAACCCGATCTCATCACAGCTGTGCTATTAAAAAAGTGCTCAGCCGAAGTAGCTCCAGTTCTCTCCAAACTCTACAACAAATGCCTTAATGAATCTTGCTTTCCGAGCTGTTGGTAAACTGCTTCTGTGGTACTAGTATTCAAGAATTATGGAGAAAGAACTGACCCATTAAATTATCGCCCCATTAGCCTCCTCCCACAATATTTGAGATCATAATTAACCATGCTCATGACTGACAAACAATATGGATTTAGACAAGCCCGTTCCACAGCAGACATCCTCACTGTAATCTCTGAACATATACCATTCACTGGACAAAGCGGGGGATGGCAGAGCGGTAGCTCTAGATGTATCTAAAGCTTTAAACAGGGTATGGCGCAAGGGTCTCCTCAGGAAAATTAAATCATACGGTATCACTGGTAGAATACTTAACATAATTACATCCTTCTTAGATAAGAGAAAATCCAGCGTTTCCTCGACGGTTGTACATCTAAACAATATGATATAAATGCGGGACTGCCTCATAGGTCTATCCTTGGACCTCTATTGTTCCTAATATTTATTAATGATCTCCCTGACAAAATTGCCTCTGAGATGGGTATATATGCTGATGACACCACACTCTATAACAGGAAAACAATTGAATACATAGCTAAAGAAATGGCAAAAACACTAGAGGATGACTTCTGATCTGTAGTGGAATGGGGACAAAAATGGATGGTCGCATTCAATGCTGCCATGACTAAACTAGTTTCCTTCAATAATTACAAGACACCTTCTCTGCCACCAATAGCAATGGCCAGTGAGTCTTTATCTGAGAATACATCTTTCAAACTGCTTGGCCTAACGTTCACAGGAAACATGAGTTTGAACAATTACATTAAAAGCATTGCGAGGGCCGCTGTGAAGAAGGTAGGCTCTCTCTACCCTGCTAGAAAACTACTAACACCCGAAAGTATCTATAAGGCAACCATTTACTCATGTATGGAGTATTGCTGTCACATTTGGGCTGGTGCATCTGCTACTATTCTCTCGCTCCTAGACAAGGTTCAAAAGAGAGTCGCCAATCTGATAGGCCCTGAACTGGCATCTAAGCTTCAGCCTCTATCCCATTGACGAAATGATGCATCCCTCTGCCTGTTCTACAAGTATTTTAATGGTGAATATTCTGGCGAACTACAGACACTTGTGCCCCAACGACGTAGACACCCTCGACAAACCCGACAGGCAGCTAAATCCCACCCCCACACAGTAGAGATCCCTAGATGTAAAAGATCTTTCAACTCCCTAGAACAGCTAGACTCCGGAATTCCATTCCAGGTCCCTGCTTACCCGACTGTACTGACATGCAGACGTTCAAGCGTAATGTGAACCGACATCTTGCTGCCCAAATCCCAACATAGTACTCCAGTAGTTGTTTCCCCTGATAGTAGATCCCTACACCAAAGTGGTAATGTGCCTTGTTTGGGGTGAAAATGTAATTAATATATATATATATATATATATATATATATATATATATATATATATATATATATATATATATATATATATATATATATATATTATACGTGGGTTCGTGTATGCGCGCATGTGCATGTTAGGACATCATCTTTTCAAATATTATTAAAGCTAACAGAGAGCGTCTATTATAGTATAGATTTACTTTATCTGTTTGATTTTTATAATAATTTCTGTGTTAAAATCAAAATCGTTCATATATGTCCCAAATGCATTATTGACGTTTGGGCCCCAGGACATCTTCAAGAAAAATGCCAATGGCATTGTGGGAAAGCTAGGCGAGGTAAAAGGTAAGTGATCTCCTAGCAGCAATATTAAATATTCATAAGCTACTTGGCGCTCGGATGATTCAAGTTCACTTGTAAACCAAAATTCTCGATCGCGTAAAAGGTGTGGGTGTGAGGCTTACATCATGCATTTGAAAATATGCTGACTTGTTTGGAATGCAGTGTCGTTTATTACAGGTTTGTGTTTTTGTAGGTGAATTCAAGTATTTTTTTTTATTTGTTTCAGTGTGGGTTAGGACTTGGATTTGTAGATGCTGGGGAAGTACACTGAAACCTACGTTATGCATTATAAGAGGACGGGATAGTGTAGTGGTTTTTTAACCAATGTTATTATATGATGTTACAGGATGTTATTTCAAATTATAGATATCTTTGGGTCTTATGATTATAAGGTTTGAAAGGCATTGGTATTGGAAGAGGGACGGAGAAAAGGCGGAGATCGGACAAGAATGGAGGGAGTAAGTGAGGGAGTATTCAGTCTACAATTTCGCAGTTTAAGTTTTCTGGATTTTATTTTTTATTTGATGTGGAATTATTATTATTACTTGCAGAATCCGTGGAAATTCCACGGACGTTGAAAGCATTATCACATAAGCACACACTAGAATGTCCTAATGTGTAATACTAGTTCCGATCATACTTTTATAGCCAAATATGGAGAACTAGTTGGGATTTATTTTTATAATAGAAATATAGTAAGGTATCACCTTTTTCTAGAAATTATAATTTAATCAAAGTGACGTTTCGTTGTGACCTGCACCGGCCACACACTAACTGGTTTTCCTCATTCAATCATAATGTAGCTAGGGTATCAAGAGCCACACCCATTTTTTTGTTTTTTTTATTGAATATTCCACTTTCCTTTAAAGGGATGTAAAGATAATAACGGTCGAAGAGAATTAGCGTATTAATATATAGATTGTAATTATTAGTTTCACAATTTTTACTTTTGATTTGAAATGACGTCTTTTTAAATAAGTTTTTCTGATAATACCTTCATTTATATATCATTATAAGGGGCGTTATTTTGTATATCTCATCGTTTAAATTACAATTGTTTTAAAGCAATTATATCTTATTTTCATTACATTATATACAAGAGAGAAAAATGGCTCAAAATATTCATATTTTAATTCAAGGTAAATTTAAAGATGTTGAAACAGCTCGAGAAATCAACGAAGCTCTTAACCCTTGAATCACTATTGAACGCACACGACAATAGTTGTTTAATAAATTTCGTAGCGGCGACGAGAGTCTTGAAGTGATCAGCTTAATTGTTTCTCTAGCCATCGGATGTTTAGAACGATTAATTAAGAGCTTTGTTGAAGCTAATTCACGCACAACTGTTCCAAAAATTGCTTCTGAACAAGAAGTAATGTATAGGACGATTTCCAAGTACTTGATGAAACTTGATAAGACAAAAACAAATTGACAAATGGGTGCCAACCAAAACAAACGGCGTTATGAAGTGTCATTTTCCCTTCTTTTATGCAATAAGAGTGGCCTGTTTTTAGAGAGGTGTGTTACTTCCGATGAAAAATGGGTTCTGTACGACAACCAGTGACACTCAGCAACAAAAGAAGGGCTTGAAGACTCCTTGGGTGTCTGCAACTGGTCTCATTCGTTACGGTTTTTTGAATGCAGGCGAAACCAATACGCCTGAGAGGTACTGTCAACAAATGGAGGAAAAGCATCGGACACTTCGACAACAACACTCAGCAAGAAAAAGACCAATTCTCTTCCACGACAATGTCCGACCTCATGTTGATATACCGACACTGCAGAAGTTAGACGAATTGCGCTACGAAACTCTGCCCTATCACTTTTCAAGCATCTCGATAACTCTTTGCACGAGAATGTTAAAAAAAATTAAGCGATATAAAAAAACCCGTTAACGACTTTATCGCCACCAGAACGCAAGATTTTTACGTTTCTGGAATAAAAACTGTTAACAAATCTGTGTTGATTCTGATGGTGCATATTTTAACAAACAAATTTGTATTGGTACCGATATATGTTTATCCGAATTTAAAAGTTAAAAATCACAAAAACTTTCTTGTCTACTTTATATTATTATTATTATTATTATTATTATTATTATTATTACTATTACTACTACTACTACTACTATTATTATTACTATCATTATTGTTATTAATTTTATTATTGTTATTACTATTATTATTAATACTATTATTAATTTATTATTATTATTATTACTATTATTATTATTACTATTATTATTAATACTATTATTATACTATTATTATTCATATCATTTTAATTTTTTATTATTACTATTATTATCATTGTTAGTATTATTATTGTTGTTGTTGTCGTTTTTGTTGTTGTTTTTGTTGTTGTTGTTGTTGTTGTTGTTATCGACTCACAAAGCGCTTTCACACAGGTCATCAAAGATCTCATTTAATACAGTCTGTGGTCTTCCTTGGAAGCTGAGTGACAACAAGTTTCTCCAGATTTCCAGTACTCTCCGCCTTTTTCGATAACCCTTGCAAATGAACAGCTGCTTGCCATTGATTTCTTGTTAGCAGCGACCATTGGTCTTTACTGGAATTTGAGTGGCAACAAGCCTCCTCAAGGTCCCAGTTCTCTCTGCACTTATACAGCGGAGGTTTGGTTAGTGCTTGCTCCTCGGTCTTTATATCTTCTTGACTACTTGGTTATTCGGTATCTCTCTATATTTAGGGTAGTAGCGGGGCAATGATGTTGTAATGGGGAGTTGTGGAGTTCGAGAACACACACACACACACACACACACACATATATATATATATATATATATATATATATATATATATGACTGTATGTCGATGACTGCAAATATATTTTAATCGCCCCTCTTTGGGAAGAGCACTGTCGTAAATAATCTCATCCGCTACTTAATTGGCTGAAAATTCGAAGTTCGTTGTTTGTTTGTTTACGAACAGGCTATTTGAGCACTATAAAAGTGGTGGCGGGTGTCTATGTAAATAGACATTTCGACGAGTTATTTAGGGGCGTCGATTCCATGGTCAAGTGGGACAACTGCCGCCTGTCAACACGACGGTTCAAGGTTCAATCCTTGGCTTGGGAGAGATGCTAGTCTAGCAGCACTGATGAGTTGTGATACAACGAAACAAGACTGTATGTCGATGACTACATATATATATATATATATATATACATATATATATATATATATATATATATATATATATATATATATATGCAGATTCAATGTTCTTGGTTCCATGCAGCGCTGAGTTTTTGTCTCTGCAGTCGTTTGTCTACTGTGCGCTTGTGGTTCCTGTATGTTAGTCGCCACATTTAAGTTTTCTGTAATATTTCAGCTGTTTTCATTATCGCAGCTCGCTGTATTTTTCCACTCCTTATTCTGATTCTAATTTTTCCCATTTTTTTTTCAAAGTTTTTCTGGGATTATTATTGGCTCACAAGGAGCTTTCACACAGATCTTTAGAGATCTTTCACCGAAAACAGCCTGTGGTGCTCTCTGGAAGCTGAGTAACAACAAGTCTCTCCAGGTTTCCAGTACTCTCCACCTCTTTTGATAACATTTGCAAACAAATTGACATTATCGCAACAGCTGCTTGCCATTGATTTCTCGTTGGCAGCAGCTATTGGTCTTTGCTGGGATTTGAATGGCAATAAGCCTCCCCAAGGCCTCAGTTCTCTTCGCACTTATTTGGCTGAGGTCTGGTCAGTTCATCGGTCTTTCGTTCCTCCTTGACTATACTTGGTTATTATTAGTAGTATTGGCTCACATGGAGCTTTCACACAAGTCAACAAACGATCTGATTGGAAACCTGTGGTGTTCTCTGGAGGCTGAGTGACAACAAGTCTCCTCAGATGTCCAGTTCTCTCCACCTCCTTCAGTAGCATTTGCAAATGAATTTGCATCATCGCAACAGCCTCTTACCATTGATTTCTCACCGGAAGTGGGCATTGGTTTATATTGGAATTTGAGTGGCACTAAGCCTCCTCAAAGTCCCAGTTCTCTTTGCGCTTGTCCAACCGAGGTCTGGCTGGCGCTCGCTCCTCGGTCTTTCAGTCCTTCTTGACCCTTCTCAGCTCTTTGGTGTCACTTTTTATTGGGAAGAGCGGTGGTGGAACTATGAGGGAATGCATGGTGGGGGTGTAGAACTTGTAGATATGCAGCTTCTGTGTTCTTCATTTCATGTAACGCTTATTCGTTATATTGTCTTCTTGTATTATTCTCCGCATACACGGGTTTTTCTTAATATTTCAGCCGTTTTCATTATCGTTAGTCATTGTACATTGCTAGTCATTGTACATTCTTTTTTCGAAGTTTTTCGGAATTGTTCATAGTTCTCCTACTATTATCGGTACTATTTTGATTTTCTTCATCATCCAAATCCCTTTTAACTCTCTGGCTAGCTCTGTGTATTTGCTTCGTTTCTACTTTTCATTCATACTGACCCTGTGGTCAGCTGGGACAGCAAAGTCTACGATTTGACAGGATTTTTCTTTCTTGTTAATTATTACGACATCTGGTCTTCTTGCTTGGATGGGTTTGTCCGTCTGTATGACCATGTCCCATAGGGTTTTGTGGTTCTCGTTTTCGAGTATCGTTGCGGGTTTATGCTTTCACCATTTGTCTGTACGCTCAAAATGCACTCGTTTGCACAATTCCCAGTGTATCCCCTCCCCACTTGGTCATGCCTGTTTTTGTATTCCTTTGGGGCCAGTTTGTTGCATTCACTTACTATATGGTTTATCGTTTTGTCTCTTTGTCCACAGAGTCTGCATTTGCAGTTTTCTTGTGTTTTATCGATTCTTGCTTTGATATGGTTGGTTCGTATCGAGTTATCTTGTGCTACAGTTATAAGAGATTCAGTTTCTCGGTTTATATGCCCTTTTCGCATCCATGTCCAGGTGTCTTCGTTATTCTCATCTTTTGTCATTCTTATGAATCTTCCGTAGAGTTGTTTCTCTTACCACTTCTCTTTTCTCATTTTGTCGTTTGTCTCTGTTTTCTTCTTTGTTGTTTTTTTCTGTCTCTCGCTGCCATAATTATCCTTTCAGTGTTTTACATTATGTATTTTCTAGCCTTTTTTCGTGTCCTTCACACAGTCTTCTATACAGGTCAGTCCTCTCCCGCCGTCCTTTCTTTTCACGTAGAGCCTGTCAATTTCGTCCTTTGGGTGTAGTGCATTATGCATAGTCATGAGTTTCCTGGTTTTCTGGTCGAGTGCCTTCTTCTTATTATTATTCTTATTCTTATTCTTATTCTTCTTCTTATTATTATTATTATTATTATTATATATCACTATTACACTTATTCTTAACATCATTATCATTATCCCTATCATCACTACGATTATCAATATTATTTTTATTATCATTATCATTATTAAAAACCGCAAAAACTTTCTTGTCTACTTGATGTTATTATTATTATGATTATTATTATTAATTTTATTACTATTTTCATTATCATTATAATTATTATTATTACCGTTATTTTTATTATTATCAGTAACTTCTAACCTTTAATGATTTTTCTTCAACTTTTCTTTTTGAGCATCACCTTCTTTCGGTTGCTTTTAACTGACAGTCGCATATCATTTCCTCTTTCATAGCCTCGTGATTCCCTTATTAGACATTATTTTTTCACCTCCTGTCTTAGTGTTCGATGATGTTCAGCCTTTTGTAATAAGCTTTCTACGTCACGACAATGAAGTCTTTAAGAAAAAGAAAATAACAACCAGAAATAACTAACAAAATAACTTCAAAAAACACAAAAGTCTTATCACCCTTAACTTTTTTGCCAACAAATGTCTGCAGCAATTGATTTCACCATTTTTTTTTTATCTTAAACAGAATGACCAAATCTTTGTTTGATGTTGTGATGCCAAAGAAATAAATCACGAACTTTTTGTCAGTTTTTTTTTTTCCTTTTTATTCTCATAGAATCACGCAAGCCGAATAGTGTTGAATACTGTTTCACCGGAAAATAATGTTCATCTTTAAGCAGCAGCTTCAGGTTAAATTTAGATGCCATCCATAGATCTATAAAAGTGAGTCTGTGTGTATGAGGACATTTCTGAACGGATTTTTCATCTAAAGACATGACATTTCGTACATAAGATATTAAAATATGTAGAAATTTTTTTATCGTTTTAGAAAAGGTTTTCTAAGCGGTTAAAATTTAAAATATTTGTACAAGGTGATCCTTTAACTGTTTGCACAAGGTTTTATGAATGAGAATGCGTGAATATTTAACATGAGAGATTAATTTTGTTAAATATAGTTATGGTTTTAAAACATTATTTAACAATTTTGTCAAGCTGGCCTGTCATGGATTACTGTGCTTGTTATTAACACAGACGCAGAACTGCCGACGTGCCATGTACTCTGTTGATGACTTGAAAACTTGGTTGGCTAGAGCTTGGAATAATATCCCACAAGTTACATTTCAAAACTCCATACGAGCTTGGATTTCTAGGTTAAGACGCTGCAGTGAAGTGCACGGACAACATTTTGAGTATCTATGCGTATAATGTAGCAGGTGTCTTTGAAAAACGTTGTAAAAAACCTTGTTGGACAAATATCCCGCTTTTCTAGCCACTCTGTATTACGCAATTATATATATATATATATATATATATATATATATATATATATATATATACATATATATATATATATATATATATATATATATAGAGAGAGAGAGAGAGAGAGAGAGAAATAAAAATTACAATGAGTTTACCAAGGTAATCAAAATGGTAAACTTAAAATATATTATAAATATTAAAGAGTTAATATTTACAAGTAAAGTAATCTCAACCAGATGTAAAAGCTCATTAAAACCGAAAAGAAAATAGAGCATATAAGATGAACAAATGATTAATAAAACATGTTCAAAACTCCATACGAGCTTAGATTTCTAGGTTAAGACGCTGCAGTGAAGTGCACGGACAATATTTTGAGTATCTATGCGTATAATGTAGCAGGTGTCTTTGAAAAACGTTGTAAAAAAACGTTGTTGGACAAATATGCCGCTTTTCTAGCCACTCTGTATTACGCAATTATATATATATATATATATATATATATATTTATATATATATATATATATATATATATATATATAGAGAGAGAGAGAGAGAGAGAGAGAAATAAAAATTACAATGAGTTTACCAAGGTAATCAAAATGGTAAACTTAAAATATATTATAAATATTAAAGAGTTAATATGTACAAGTAAAGTAATCTCAACCAGATGTAAAAGCTCATTAAAACCGAAAAGGAAATAGAGCATATAAGATGAACAAATGATTAATAAAACATGTTAAAAACATCTTGAAAAAGAGTTAAAAACATATTTAATTTTAAAAAGGAAGCACAAGAGAACTATCCACTTATCTTGTGCTTCCTTTTTTAAAATAAAATATGTGTTTAACTCTTTTTCAAGGTGTTTTTTAACATGTGTTATTTATCATTTCTCCATATATATATATATATATATATATATATTGTGTGTGTGTGTGTGTGTATAAATGAGATAGGTCACAGATCAAAAGTCAAGTGAATTTTCCTGTCAGATATTACATTGCATTAATACTTTCAGGATGATCCTAGCCAAAAAGTTAAAGCTCGATATTTAAAAATAGAGCAATATATAAGTTTAATGATTGAATTAAAATTCTGTAGATAAAAATATATACAAATATATTTAAGTTACGAATTTATGGTTTAAACCAAGAGAATATATGGAGAAAATTATATTTATTTCATAATATATAATGATTTTCCGCAGCCAAACAAAAGTCGCAGCACACAAGAGCCAAGAAAGCCAACAAACCGGAAATCCAAAACTCGAGTTTGCTCAGTTGGTAGAGTGCTCGCCTAGCATGCAAGATGTTCGGGTTTCAAATCCTGAGCGCAGATATTTCTAACTGATGACGCAAATGAGGGCGAAACTCGAGTCTTGGCGTTCCGGTTTGTTG
The DNA here is from genome assembly GCF_053919585.1 of Euprymna scolopes. Lineage (NCBI taxonomy): Eukaryota > Metazoa > Mollusca > Cephalopoda > Sepiida > Sepiolidae > Euprymna > Euprymna scolopes. Next base: position 7,750,925 of record NC_136520.1, on the reverse strand, counting down.
GCTTTCTTGGTTCTTGTGGGCTGCGACATTGGTTCGGCTGTGGAAAATCATTATATATATATATATATTCTCTCACACTTTCTCAACATTTTATTTCATAATCTATCTATTATATCTATAAAAGTGAAAGTGTCTGTCTGTCTGTCTGTCTGTGTGTATCTGTGTAAATGTCTGACTGTGTGTGTACATTTCCCTACGCAATAACTCTGTCCAATTTTATCTACAGACTGGAAATTTGATGTACAAGGTATGGAGATTTGGGAAAATAGATGTGATCGGTTTTCGGCCAGTAATTTGGAGATTAAGGGGTCAATGTAAACGATTTGACCTTTGAGAACTCTACAAAACTCCTCGGACAATTGTCGGTCTAAACACGTGGAATTTTAGATATAGGTTCATTGGACATGGAACTAACTTAGTAACTCGATTTGAGCCCAAAACACTAAATGTTAAGAGGTCATAATAGGGGTCAAATTTAAAAAAAATTGACCACTTTTTTTTTGCACAACATACACCTCAAAATATCCGGGCAACGCCGGGCACCCATGCTAGTGTATCTATAAAAGTCCACGTGTTTGTGTGTGTCTGTGTGTCTGTGTGTCTGTGCGTGTACATTATTTACGCAATAACTCTGTCAATTTTCAGTCTACAGACTCGAAATTTGATATACAGGGTACTAAGATTTTCCAAAATCTTAGTAATCGTTTTTCGGTCAGAAATTTGGCTGTTAAAAGGTCAAAGTTCAACGATTTGACCTTTGAGAACTCTACAAAACTCCTCCGACAATTTTGGGTCTAAACACTTCAAATTTTCGATATAGTTTCCTTGGATATGGATCATACTTAATATCTTTATTTGAGCCAAAAACAATAAATGTTAAGGGGTCATAATAGGGGTAATTTTTTTTTTTAATTTTACCTCTGTGGTCTTTACTAAATTACTCTAGACAATTTCTGGTGTGTCTGTGTACACATTTCTACGCAATAACTCTGTCATTTTTAGTATTAGTATAAATTTGATGTACAGGGTACTCAGATTTGGAAAAATCTTTGTAATCTTATCCTTGAGTGGCCTCTTGGCCTTGATAATGAGTTGATACCTATGAAAAAAAAAGAAAAAGTCCAATGTGAACACATTCTAATTGAATCGTCCCCCTAAGTAATCCAAGTTACAAAATTCCCACTGTTTACTATGCTAAAATCACAATGACTAATGTATACCTATTAACCCTTATCCTCGAGTGGCCTCTGGGCCTTGATAAGTGGTGACACCCTTGTAAAAACAAAAGAAAATCGGTTTTCGGCCAGAAATTTGGCTAGTAAGGTGTCGAAGGTCAACGAATTGGAATTTTACATAAAGAATATTCAGAGATAGGGTAAGCTTTTTTAATCGGTTTGGGTCGAAAATTTTTAATTACCAATATGTAAATGTATGTATGTATGTATGTTTGCATGTCTGCCTAAAACTTTCGACAAAGGCGACGGATTTTTACAAGATCAGTATCGTTTTGAAGTTCGACTATTCAAACGACAAATCTCGGAAAATTGGCTAAAAACATTGATATCTTCACCTTCAACTTTTCTTCTGGGGGGGGGGTCGCATTTTTCGCCGATATTTTTAAAAGTCATCTTCTTCTTTTGATTGTCTAGCCTTAATTTTAACCTACGTCACTCCCGGTTTGGTGGTGGTCGTAATAGCAAAGACGTCAGGTTTTTACCCCGTTCTTTTCATCCTTCGGGGTACGGGTTCGAGCTTGCTTTCCTACTACCACTTTTTTTTTTTTTTTGCTCGTCAGACACATCCAAACACCCGGGCAACACCGGGTGAAATGCTAGTAAATCGATAACTGTAATTTAAAACATTACATTCGAATTGTATATATTTTAATTTACACGATTTAACTTTAATCATTAAGCTTATATATATATATATATAAAAGTGAACGTGTCTGTCTGTCTGTCTGTCTGTCTGTCTATAGACTCGAAATTTGAAATACCGGGTACTGAGATTTGGGAAAATCGATGTGACGGGTGTCAGCCAGAAATTTGGCTGTTAAGGGGTCAAATTTCAACGATTTGACCTTTAAGAACTCTACCAAACTCCTCCGACAATTTTGGGTCTAGACACTTTTAGATATAGGTTCCTTGAACCTGGATCTAACTTAATAAAGTGATTTGAGCCCGAAACTATAAATTTTAAGAGGCCATAATAGGGGTCAATTTAAAAAAAAATTTACTCTTTTTTTTTTTTTTGCTCAGCATACACCTCCAAACACCCGGGCAAAGCCGGGCTGAAATGCTAGTATATATATATATATATATATATATATATATATATATATATACATATATATATATATATATATATATATATATATATACTAACAGTTCCGCCCGGCTTTGTTCATAAGGTTATGTGCATACGTATATATTAAAAAGTGTGAAGATATAAAGTAATGCCTTTCTCTATAATAGTATTCCTTAAATACCATAGAGAAAAGACAGACAGACATTTTCACCTCACGATTTCTTTTGCCTCTGCCGTCAACGACTGGGCTATGAAGACATGTTTACTGCAAGGCTAAAAATTAAAACATGAACCAATAGCAACTAAGTCATGCTTTCGTAATGCCGGCGTTCGACCTTCTCCTGGCAAATTTAATTTGTTTTTTTAATTTTCACACTTTTGCACCGATTTTTCCGAGCTAAAACCCAAATATAAAGTTTTGCATGGATTCAAATACCTTATATATGAAGTTTCATGTCTGTAGACAAAAAACTCTAGGAGGAGTTTGGTAGGCAATATTTGTTAAACATAAATATATACGTATACATAAATATATATGGAAACAATTTTGTGTTTACTATAAACTTTTACGCAAATATTATGCACGTATAAATCATGTAGAATACTTGAATGACTATAAATACACGTAATAGGTAACTAAAGATGATTATTCCATTAGAACACCGAATACACTAATCGGGAATTAGTTAAAGAGAATGTTTAAAAGAATATACAAATTAGCAAGATCTTTTGCTAGTGAATGCAATTCCCTAACTCATATATAAGAAAATTATGTTTTCTTTTTAAATAAGTAGAAAAGAGTGTTTTTTTTAAATATGAATATCAATAGACACAAAATAAAAACTAATTCATAGGAATATATATATATATATATATATATATATATATATATATATATATATATATATATATAAAAATCCCCGAAACAGTGTTTCATGGTAAACAACTGATGATCTCTTGAAAAATAAATTATTGGTATTATAGTAAATTCGAGAGCGAGTTGATGCAGTGATTGCAGGTGATTAAATGACTTACTGGCTATATGGTTTTCTAACGAATGATAAAAATTTTTTGTATAGTTTTAAAGGTTAAAAACTTCCAAGGCTATATATATATATATATATATATATATATATATATATATATATATATATATACTAGCGAGGAGTACCCGGCGTTGAATATTATAAACAAACGATGCCATAAAAATTAGAAAAACCAAAACAAAGCAAAACCGCGAAAAATGTAAAAAAAAAAAAAACGTGTAAAAGAGGAAGAAAGGTTTGGGCAGGAAAACAGGCTCGAACTCGAAGATTGAGGCTAAGGCGAGAAAAATGCCTGAAACGTTACCCCTACGCCAAAGAGATACACAACTGAGTGTGGATTAAATGAACCCTTTAAAAACACTTGCAGGTGGTTGAAACTAACGTCAACGTTTTCTAGGTCAAACATGACGTCATTGTCGTAGTAGCAGGAGGAGCCGAGTTTTGGGTGAAGGAACACCCCACCCACACATTTTAGCTTTTATATTTATAGATGTCCTCCAACCTTGTTTAGCTAATATATGACGCGTAAAGTTGAAAGGAATAAAGAATAAAACGAACGTGAAAGAATACCAAAGGGAAAAAAGGGGCAACAGATAAAAACCCAAAAAGTTACGCGTTAAATGCAAATATGTTTATTTAAATCTAATTTTTTTTAAGGAAAAACAAAATTTAAAAAAAAACATAAGCTTACCGTGTATATGGAAAATATGTTTAGATTTATGTATTAATTTTTCTTTGTTTCAATGAAAAAGAAAAAAAAAAGAATAATTAAAACCAGAAAACTGACCGTGCTTTTTCATTTTTTTAAATTTTGGTTTGTTTTGGTTCCTTTTGTTGTATTGTTTTCTTTCCTGTCGCTGTTAACCAATTTGAATATTGTATGATTCCAAAATCGATAGCATAGTAATAATTGTGCTAATGAAACTCTCAGAAATGCGTAGAAATAAATAATGAATAAGTAACTAATCCGAAAATAGAAAGTAGCCCCCTCTAGTATCACGTATGAAATTAGTGCCAACATAATAGAAGTATAAAGACAGTAAATAAAATATTAAACGACTAATCGGTGCAAGATTTGAAGAACGCTGGCAGCTGACTGTTAAAGTTTCTTGTAAAAGCTGGAATCCAATGTTCTTTCGTTTCGTTTAAGTAATCCTTCGAATCGCAATACCCACCTACCCCTACAAAAAGAGAAAAAAATATAAAGGGAAGAAAAAAAATACATTTATTAAATAGCACAAGTAACCCAAGAATAACTGGAATGTAAAGTCGCGTTTTACCCGACGGAAAAATGCCAGTCCACATTTTTAAGCAACTAAGAACTCGAACCGGTGTTCCTCGTATATTCCCCTGTGGATGTAACCGCAGCGGTGTTAAGTAGTCGCCGGCGGAGTATGAATCGAATAGAGAGAAAACATTTTACAACTTCCATTGATTCTAACCGATTGTGGCAGTGAACTCTCATCGAAAAAATATAGAAATGTACGAATATCAAGGAACTGTAAGAAAAGATATATATATATATATATATATATATATATATATATATACTAGCAGACTGTCCGGCATTGCTGGTCGTAAAATACGCTCATATATGATGTTTTGATTAATTCAGATTTCGATTTATTATTATATTATATTAGACCCAATATATAGTCATGATTTTAAAAGTTTTAGTGCGCCACCACTAAGAATAGGAACCAAAACTTTATTTTCCTTGGAAGTTAATGCCTGAGCTATGAAGAAGTGTTTTCTGCAAGGCTAAGAATAAGAACATTAACTAATAACTATTACGTTACGCATGCATATTCGTAATACCGTCCGTTACTCTTAACCTGGCAAATTTCATTTTTTTTAATTTAAACACTTTTGCACCGACTTTCCCTGGCTAAAATCCAAATATAAAGATTTGCATGGGTTCTGTAGACCAAAAACAGACAGAGGAGTCTGGTAGGCATAATTTTTTAAACAAACACACACATATATATATATATATATATATATATATATATATATACGCTTACATAAATTTATCTAGAAAGAGGTGTTTGCTTACTAAAATCTTTTTATGCAAATATTACGCAAATATGAATCATATAGAATATCTGCATGAATATAATTACACGTAATAGTTAATTAAAGATAATCATCCCATAAGAAAACCGAAAAAACTAATAAGAAATTAATTTAAATGAATGTTAAAAGAATATGAAAATTAGCTAGATGTTTGGCTAGTGAATGCACTTCTACGGCTGATATATAACTGTTAAGTTTACAGGTTGAAACAAGTAACGAAGAAAGAAATACAAATGACGACTCAACAAACAAAGGTAGATCAAATAAGAAGTGTATTCGGAAAAAGTATATTTACAGAATATTTACATAATGGTGTCAAATAAGAGAGTCTTTGCTGGAGAAACATATCTGCTCTCGGCAGCCTTCGTAGGCTTTTGGTGAACACACACTCAGACTAACTGAGTCTTCCTATTTATGTGTAATTACTATCCACATATGCAAATGAATGTGTGCCACCACAACAATAACAAAATTGTATTTTCTTGAAAATAAATGGTTTATAATATGAATATCAATACGTTAAAAAACACAAATTTATAGGAGTATCTATGCTATAATTCCTGCATGTCTGTTTAAATGTATGTATGTATGTTTGTGTGTATGTATGTATGTATGTATGTTTATATGTCTGGCTAAAACTTTCAACAGAATTGATCGATTTTCACCAGACTGGGCTCGTTTTGAAGCTAAACCATTAGGCCGACAAATATTGAAAAATTGGATAAAAACATTAATTCTTTCACCCTAATCTAGACACTTTTCTACAAGGTGGGGTCGCTTTTTTTTCTTTTTTTTTTGCTCAACATACACCTCTGAACACCCGGGCAATGCCGGCAACCTAAGCTAGTAAAATAAATTCACTGAGAGAACGAGGTAGAATGAGTATCGGAGCCAGCGACACAGACAAAGGATTAGTACTCTTAAAGAATCGATCGTTGGTTATTGGAGGCTAAAATTATTTATTTTCATACATTCATCAAATTTACTTTATTTAAAAAAGATCTACATCGACAGGGGTTTCCGTAGTCGTTAACATAACGGAAAACGTTTTCTTTTTATACCGGAGACAGCATTTATAGATGATCCGTTAGCGGATGGCGTGTAATTAAATTATCAGACTTCAACTTATTCTTTATATAAAAGCATCAGCTATTATTGTTCATAGTTTTAATATCTATATATATATTGATACCCTTGTACCTTTCACGTGTGTCACGGTTTCTGGATTATAAATTATTTGATCGGGGGATCCTATCTATTAAAAACGGGGATAGAAGGTGATAACTTGGGCTAACACAACAGAATATTCGGACCGAGCAAAGAATAGAGACCCTGTAGAAGAAGACGATGACCAGCCCATATTTCAAATAACACCGGTGGTTTGCCCTGTACATTGGCACAGCCACATAACGTTGGTTGTTTGTAAATCCGTCAAATACCAGTCAAATAGCAAATCGAAACAAAGGTTTTCATTAAATCCTACAAATTTTAAAGTTTAGTAAACATTTTATATTAAAAAAATGTTTTCTAAATATTTATAATACTAGCTTGAATGCCCGGCGTGTCCCGGGTGTTTGGAGGTGTGTTGAGCCAAAAAAAATTAGTAGGCAGTACTTTGAAGGAAGAAAAATAACGTGAAAACAAACAGAAACGCTGACGTCTTTGCTGTTGCGTCCATCGCCTAATCGGAAATGACGAATGTTTAAATTAAGGCTAGTCAATCAAAAAAAGGGAATGACTTCCGAAAATATCGCCGATAAAAGCAACCCTTCTCTGTAGAAAACGACCCAGTTGAGGGTGAAGGAGTATATGTTCTTAGCCAATTTTTCGAAATTTGCCTTCCAAAGGGTCGAGCTCAAAATCGACACTTATCTCGTGTAAATCCGTCGCCTACGTCAAAAGTTTTAGGCAGAAATACATAAATACATACATAGATGCATTCGAATACGTCTACTATTTGACATGTTTACAAATAACCAACGCCATATGGCTGTGCCAATTTCTAGGTACAAATCACCCGTGTCACTTGAAACCTGCGCCAGTTGTCGTCTTCTGCTACAGGGTTTCTATTCTTTACTTAGTCCGAAAACTCTTATCATTGTTTTAACTCTCGAGCATATATCCGACACAATTAAACACAGTTAATCTATCGAGAACCGCGTCACTCTATATAGAAGCATATAAGATATCAACGGATAGACATTTGAGAGTGAAAACAATGGAAATAATATTTTGTTTCCTCAGCGCTAGTGATAACTAGGTTTATGACAAGAGAATATTCGTTTCAGTGTGTTGACTCTCGAGTATATATACGACACAGTCATACACAGTTAATCTATTGAGAACCACATCGCTCTATCTGAAAGCATTAAAGATAAAAACTGATATATACTTAAGAGTCAAAACAGTGATAAAACTGTGCTTTTCTCATAGTATTAGTTGTCACTAGCGCTATGACAACATATTCTATGGGAGCATATTTTATGAGAACATACTTTATGAGAGCATATTTTATGAAAACATATTTTATGGGGGCATATTATATGACAACATATTTTATGACAACCTATTTTATGACAACATATTTTATGACAACATATTTTATGAAAACATATTTTATGACAACATATTTTATGAAAACATATTTTATGAAAACATATTTTATAGCAGCACATTTTATAGAAACATATTTTATGAAAACATATTTTATGAAAATATATTTTATGACAACATATTTTATGACAACCTATTTTATGACAACATATTTGAAGAAAACATATTTAATGACAGCATATTTTATGACAACATATTTTATGACAGCATATTTTATGAAAAACTAATTTTATAACAACATATTTTATAACAACATATTTTATGACAGCATATTTTATGACAAAATATTTTATGACAACATATTTTAAGACGGCATGTTTTATAACACCATATTTAATGACAACTTATTTTATGACATCATATTCTCTGACAACATATTTTATGACAGCATATTTTATGACAATATACTCTATGGCAACATATTTTATGACAACATATTTTATGACAGCATATTTTATAACAACATAGTTTATGACAAAATATTTTATGGCAGCATATTCTATGACAGCATATTTTATGACAGCATATTTGATCGCAGAATATTTTATGACAGCATATTTTATTATAACATATTTTATGACAGCATATTTTATGACAACATATTTTATAACAGCATATTTTATGACAACATATTTTATGACAACCTATTCCATGGCAGCATATTTTATGACAGCATATTTTATGACAACATATTTTATTACAGCATATTTTAAGACAACATATTTTATGACAACATATTTTATGACAACATATTTTATGACAACATATTTTAAGACGGCATGTTTTATGACAACATATTTTATGACAACATATTTTATGACAGCATATTTTATGACAACATATTTTATTACAGCATATTTTAAGACAACATATTCTATGACAACATATTTTATGACAACATATTTTATGACAACATATTTTAAGACGGCATGTTTTATGACAACATATTTAATGACAGCATATTTTATGACAACATATTTAATAATATCATATTCAAGACAGCATATTTTATGACAGCATATTTTATGACAACATATTTTCTGACAACATATTTTATGCCAACATATTTTATGACAACATATTTTATGACATCATATTCTCCTACAACATATTTTATGACAGCATATTTTATGACAACATACTCTATGCCAACATATTTTATGACAACATATTTTATGACAGCATATTTTATGACAACATAGTTTATGACAACATATTTTATGACAGCATATTCTATGACAGCATATTTTATGACAGCATATTTGATCGCAGAATATTTTATGACAGCATATTTTATTATAACATTTTATGACAGCATATTTTATGACAACATATTTTATGACAACATATTTTATGACAACATATTTTAAGACGGTCTGTTTTATAACAACATATTTTATGACAACAT
>NC_136520.1:7716475-7736475 GCF_053919585.1 Euprymna scolopes | reverse complement strand
TTCTTACCAGGTTTGGAGTATGACGTTCCGAGGTCTGCCTGCTCGGGGGACGAAATACACGAGTTAAATACCGAGAACGAGCATAAATATGCGAAGCTGGATCTAGGCAACCTTTAAAACACATTATTTTTCATAAAAATTGTTTGCATTTTACATTGATTAAAATTAATTGTGTTTAAATTACAGAACGTTATCATAAAAATAAAAGATCTATTTAAGTTCAAAACAATTTTAGAAACTTTTTGGACAGTATGTATATATATATATATAAAATATATTTTAGTCATCGACATACAGACCTGTTTCGTTGTATCACAACTCATCAGTGCCGCTAGACTAACACCTCTCCCAAGCCGAGGATCGAACCTAGAACCGTCGTGATGACAGTCGGCAGTCCTACCCCATTGACTACGGAATCGGTGGCCGAAATTAACCTGTCCGAACGATTATTTAAATAAACATTCGTCCGCTACTCGTAGAGGGCTCAAACGTTTGTTTGTAAACAAATCGCGAGCTTCGCATTATTTCAGCTAAATTAAGTAGCGAGTAAGATAATTTACGAGAGTGCTCTACCAAAGAGGGGAGCTTTTTTTATAAAATATATTTTAGTCATCGACATACAGACCTGTTTCGTTGTATCACAACTCATCAGTGCCGCTAGACTAACACCTCTCCCAAGCCGAGGATCGAACCTAGAACCGTCGTGATGACAGTCGGCAGTCCTACCCCATTGACTACGGAATCGGTGGCCGAAATTAACCTGTCCGAACGATTATTTAAATAAACATTCGTCCGCTACTCGTAGAGGGCTCAAACGTTTGTTTGTAAACAAATCGCGAGCTTCGCATTATTTCAGCTAAATTAAGTAGCGAGTAAGATAATTTACGAGAGTGCTCTACCAAAGAGGGGAGCTTTTTTTATAAAATATATTTTAGTCATCGACATACAGACCTGTTTCGTTGTATCACAACTCATCAGTGCCGCTAGACTAACACCTCTCCCAAGCCGAGGATCGAACCTAGAACCGTCGTGATGACAGTCGGCAGTCCTACCCCATTGACTACGGAATCGGTGGCCGAAATTAACCTGTCCGAACGATTATTTAAATAAACATTCGTCCGCTACTCGTAGAGGGCTCAAACGTTTGTTTGTAAACAAATCGCGAGCTTCGCATTATTTCAGCTAAATTAAGTAGCGAGTAAGATAATTTACGAGAGTGCTCTACCAAAGAGGGGAGCTTTTTTTATAAAATATATTTTAGTCATCGACATACAGACCTGTTTCGTTGTATCACAACTCATCAGTGCCGCTAGACTAACACCTCTCCCAAGCCGAGGATCGAACCTAGAACCGTCGTGATGACAGTCGGCAGTCCTACCCCATTGACTACGGAATCGGTGGCCGAAATTAACCTGTCCGAACGATTATTTAAATAAACATTCGTCCGCTACTCGTAGAGGGCTCAAACGTTTGTTTGTAAACAAATCGCGAGCTTCGCATTATTTCAGCTAAATTAAGTAGCGAGTAAGATAATTTACGAGAGTGCTCTACCAAAGAGGGGAGCTTTTTTATATATATATATATATATATATATATATATATATATATATATATATATATATATATACATACTCCTATAAATTCGTTTTTCGTTTGTATGTTGATATCCATATTAAAACCCCTATTTTCTATTTATTTGAAAAAGAAAATACAATTTCCTTATATGTGGTTTATGGAATTGCATTCACTAGCAAAAGATCTAGCTAATTTGCATATTCTTTTAAACATTCACTTAAATTAATTCCCGATTAGTTGTTTCGGTATTCTAATGAGATAATCATCTTTAGTAAACTATTTCGTGTAATTATAATCATGCAAGTATTCTACATCATTTATACTTGCATAATATTTGCGTAAAAAAGTTTATAGTAAACACAAATTTGTTTCCATATATATTTATGTATACGTATATATTTTTGTTTAACAAATTTTGCCTACCAAACTCCTCCTCGAGTTTTTGGTCTACAGACATGAAACTTCATATATAAGATATTTGACTCCATGCAAAACTATATATTTGGGTTTTTTGCCAGGTGAAGGTCGAACGCCGGCATTACGAATGCATGACGTAGTAGCTATTAGTTCATGTTTTACTTTTTAGCCTTACAGTAAACATGTTTTCATAGCCCAGACATTGACAGCAGAGGACAAAATAAATTGTGAGCTGAAGGTTTTGGTTTCCATTCTCGGTGTTGGCGCATGAGTCTTTTTTATTAAATCATTACTATATATTGCATCCAATCTATCTCTCTCTCTCTCATATATATATATATATATATATATATATATATATATATATATAAATTGAAAATGTCTGTCTTTTCTCTATGGTAGTTAAGGAAGACTATTACAGAGAAAGGCATTAATTTACAAGTTTTAATATATGCATATGCCTATAACCTTATGAAGAGTACATAGGGCCCGAGCAAAGCCGGGCGGAACTGCTAGTATATATATATATATATATATAATCCGAAAATGGTGTAATGAAAACATATTATAAAGTAATGAAACTATATTAAAGGTATTTACCACTTCTCTTCAAATTTTGTGATTTTAATCATGCCAAAATTCACTTTATTTTTTTCTTTGACAAATTGATTGTTGCTATCCATTCTGATGAGTTAAGGGCATAATAGATTAACTAATTGATATAATAATTATGTGATTGATTTTACGCTAAGAAATAGATAGTGTAAAGAATAAATAATAAGCTGGGCAACATCATGAACTTGGGAATATAGTATTTTATCATTTATTCACTATATTGCTCTGTAATTACATTGAGCTACTTAAATAGGTTTTGCTATATGTTATTAGAAAATAAAATAAATATCCACATATATATATATATATATATATATATATATATATATATATATAGAGTGAACCAATAAAATGTATACATTCTTTAACTTATCTAACTTGCTACATGAATACGCTATGCCACATTCCCAAGAGATGTTTAGGAATACAGAATGGTACTTCCAGCAGGATGGAACACTTCTCCACTATGATCATGTCGTAAGAGCTTATCCTAATAGTCACCTGCGAAAGAGATATTTAGGACTAAGAGGAATTATCGAGAACTGTCAAAGCTTACCGGATTTTACCACCCCCACATGGATTTTTCTCTTAGGGGGGCGGGGTAAGGGCATGCTAAACACAGTGCGCACCACAAAACGAGCTATAATGAAGGAGTTGAAAGATACCATTGAAAGAAGATATGCCAACATATCAATTGAACTGAATAGGAACGTTTTCGTTTCAATCAGTGAATGTTCTCAGCTGTTCACGGACCACAATGGCCAATAATTTGAGCATTTTCGATAATTAGCTGGTTTTCTATGTGTTCACAGTAGTTTGATATATGAATGTTATCTTTCCTGTAGTAAATATTGATTTTATGGTCATTAAACGAGTGTATGCCTTTTTATTTGGACACACTCATCATCATCGGCGGTCACTCGTGTCCGAGTAAGACTGTCCTCCGTAGTGGCTTCTGTGGGTCCTCAGGTGAGCATAGAGCCCAATCCTAGACACAATTTTTCTTGTGCAATTTGGGCAGATAAAGATAGTGGTGGTGGGGTGGGGTTGGGCGTGTCTGGTTAATAATCTGTCCTTTCTGTGCTTGCGTTTATCCTCAGCAGCTTGATTTTGGTCACTGCTATAAAGCACAGCACCTTCGTGGACAACGCTCCTCCATGCCGACCTGTATATATATATATATATACAAGATCTTGGACACACTACACACACACACACACACACATATATATATATATATGTATTATATATATATATATATATATATACAAGATCTTGGACACACTACACACACACATATGTATATATATATATATATATACAAGATCTTGGACACACTACACACACACACATATATATATAAGATCTTAGACACACTACACACACACATACACACACACATATATATATGTATACAAGATATCGGACACACTACACACACACACACACACACACACACACACATATATATATATAAGATCTTTATATAGACAAATATTACATAGTCGTTACACTGAATACACTAATGTTTCGGATAATTGATTTATTAAAAGAACAAAAGTTTCTCGCCAAGCGACAGAAATAAATTTTATCCTCTGTTCAAAGCAGCTGGTTCTGAAATGAAAGAAGTGGAATATATATATATATATATATATATATATATATATATATATATATATATACATATATATATATATATATATATATTTAATCGCTAACGTAAAGTGGAAGGTATGATATAAAGTAACATTTAAAACTACAAAATAGAAGGTGATATGAGGAAACTGGATATTAAGGCTTAACATGATAAGGGAACAGAGTAGAAGTAGATAAAAGAGGAAAAGGAAAGAGTCAGCTTAGAAAAAGAAGAAGAAGAAGAAGAAGAAAGAGGTGAAGAAAAGAAAAAGAAAGAAAAAAGAAAAAAGAATGAACAGAAAGACAGAGGGAAGACGAAGGGGTCAATATCTTACTGTAAAAAATGGGGAGGGGTGAAAACAATATGGCAAGTTTAGATGAGTTAAATGTAACATACCAACGAAAGAAGTGGAGAGTGGACGAAGACAAGTTAATAAATAGAGTTTCAGAAAGTAATAGAAACAAATACTTGTATTCATGCTACCAACCTAGTAAGGCAAATACACGTATATACGGATATCATCATCATCATCATCATCATCATGCAGTCCATCAATCTTGACGATGACAAGTCGGCGTCTCAGTGCTTTATCCCTTGGCTTTGACATAGTCCTCTTTCTGTGTAAAACATCCGATCACAGGCACTGCATATGTTAGTGCCAGGGTTGTGTCGTCTATAGTGTCTCAGCTCTAAGGCTTTTTCAATCTTTTTTTCTATTTCTTTCTTTCCTTTTGTGGAGACTGTTCCGCCAATCATTCCTTTCTTTGGCTTGTTCCTCCCAACTCTCGACATTGATGTTCATTGCCTTCAGGTGCCGCTTTGTTACATCTTTGTAGCAAAGCTTCTGACCCACCTTGCGGGTTTCATTTTCCAGTTCCCCGTCGAAGATCATCTTCGGAATTCGGTTTTCTTCCATTCTAGTAATGTGCCCGGCCCAGTTGCATAGTAGTAAGGGTAGCTTCCACACTATTTAGGTTTGCTCTCCTGAGAACTTCCGTGTTTGGTATAAAGTCACTCCATTTGATCTTCATGATCCTTCTTAGGTGTCTCTGTTGAACGGCTTCCAATCTCCTTACGTGTTCTCTATACAGAGTGTAGGTCTCTGCTGAGTACAGCAGGGCTGGCAGGACGATGGTTTTGTTAGACTCTGCACTTCGTCTCTAGCCGTTGTCCAGAGCGTCTTTTCTAGGTTGTCAAAGGAGGCAGATGCGCTTTGAATTCGGCAGCTTATTTCTTTGTCAGCACGCTTATCAGTGCTCAGAGTGCTTCCAAGGTATTTGAAGTTTTCAACAACAAAAAAAGGTGTTGAAAACTTCAAATACCTTGGAAGCACTCTAAGCACTGATAACCGTGCTGACAAAGAAATAAGCTGTCGGATTATGTGTTACGTAGTGTTATTATTACAATGATGAATGTAACTTTCTTTTGTGTTCATGTTAAGAAAGATAATACTAATTGTAGACATACACGCATATATGTGTGTAAAGAAATAATTAAAAACTGATTTATAGCATATATATATATATATATATATATATATATATATATATATATATATATATATATATATATATATACAGTATCGGCCATAATATAAGGAACGGAAAAAAATACGATTATTCGTGTATATTTCAAAAATTAGAGCATGGATTTTTTTCTGAAATACTCAGAATAAACAAATAGAACCAATGTGTATAAACTAGTACAAAAAAAAATGCGATTCAATATTGAGAAATACTTTAGTTTAAAATTATATCTGTGGATTTATCCTAGCCAAAAGTTAAGGAACGAAATAGAAAATATATTTTTAAGAGACTAAACTTTACATAAAAATAGCTAGTTTTTAATATTGGAACTGCTCATAAGCACAACAAAGAAAACTGGTGTCACCGACTCGCAAAACTCTGTCTCTCCAAGAAAAAAAAAATTAGACAATTACAAAGAAAAGAAATCAATTTCAACAATTTCTAATATCGTTCGAAGATCAAAAAGTGTTGTTCATCGTGTGATAGCTCGATATAAGAATAAAAATACATTAGAAACATCCCCTAAAACCGGCAGACCCCCTAAAACGTCTCAAAGAGAAGATAGGATTATGGTAAGGCAGGCTCTTAGTGACCGATTCAAATCCGCAACATCAATTTCTCGTGATTTTAATGAACAGACTGGGAAAAATATATCTAGAAAAACTGTTTCTCGACGGTTAACATCTGCCGGATTGCATGCCAGGGTGCCAGTATCTAAACCCTTGATCTCCAAGAAGAATAAAAATAGCCGTTTGAAGTTTGCCCATGAGCATGTCGTCTGGACTGATGAACAATGGGCTAAGGTTCACTTCAGCGATGAATCCAAGTTCAATTTGTTTGGATCTGATGGAAAAAAGCATGTACGGTGTAAAGCAGGTGAACGATTATCCTCCAAATGTGTTAAAAAGACACTTACATTCGGAGGGGGAAGTGTAATGGTGTGGGGTATGATATCCTCGGAAAGAGTTAGCCCTCTAGTTCGAATCTATGGTAGGGTTGATGCGGAGACTTATAAGCAGCTCCTTCAATAACATGTCATTGAGAGCTTACGCCTTTCACCTAATAAGCCAAACATTTTTATGCAAGATAAAGCGAAAAAAGTGATAAGTTACCTCGAGGAAGAAGAAATAAGAGTAATTGACTGGCCAGCGCAGAGTCCGGATCTGAATCCGATAGAAAATGTTTGGAAAATGATTGGAGAAAGAGCACAGACGAGGAATCCCCAAAATCAAAATCATTTGTGGGATTTATTGAAGGAAGAGTGGGAAAAGATAAATCCTGAATTTTGCAAGAAACTAATCGAGTTTTGTGGTCGAAGATGCAGTGAGGTCATAAAAAATAAAGGGATGTTCACTAAATATTGAATGAATTTATTTTTTAAAACATTTGCATTAAAAAAAACATAAAGTTTCTATTTCGTTCCTTAACTTTTGGCCAGGATAAATCCACAGATATAATTTAAAACTAAAATATTTCTCAATCATAATTTTATTTATTTATTTTTTGGTACTAGTTTATACACATTGGTTCTATTTATTTATTCTGAGTATTTCAGAAAAGTCCATGCTCTGATTTTTAAATATACATGAATAATTGTAATTTTTTCCGTTCCTTGTATTATGGCCGATACTGTATATATATATATATATATATATATATATATATATATATATATATACATATATATATATATATATATATATATATATATATATATATATATATATATATGATGGACTATCCCGTCGTTTTTTTATGCATACGCTCCCGCCACAACAACTAAGTTTTTCGGAAATCCACAACAGTGATTTTTTTATAGTCGTGAAGGTAGAACCTACCATGCTTTTTAGTATTACTGCTAACCTTTGTCGAATATATATGTGTATATATATATATATATATATATATATATATATATATATATATATATGAGAGAGAGAGAAAGAAAATTAAAACTGTAAGTTGAACTTTACAATCAAAATTTATTGTTCGATTATTTCAGCTGTTTTGTAAATTTTCCAATCGGATTTTTGAATTCTTTCCAATTAGATTATATGCATCGTCACGCTGGACTTATTTTGTAATATATTCTATCAAAAGAACTATTTTGCATTTTGGATCAACCCTACAGGAGTTTCATTCGAGCTGAAATATTATGCGCGGTTTGTTTTTATGTTAGTTTTTTACACATCCAATATTTTTTAATTTTTTTTTTTATTTGGTAATTTATAACTACAATAAATTGCGGTTTCACTTAATGCCTTAACGAGCAAATTCTAGCATTGTTACAAATATAATTTGTTGATTTCTTTCTGTCCTCTGATGGGAAGAATATTAAACTCCGCGGAATAAGGACGTTGTAAATTGTTTTTTGAGAATTCAGTCGAACAATAAATTTTGATTGTAAAGTTCAACTTAGAGTTTGAATTTTCTTTCTCGTATAATAAGCTCTACTCTCTATTGCGTATTGAGCTTTTTTTTATTCGGCTGAGATTACATTTTCTATATATGAATACTGGTATGTATATTAGTTTACCATTGCGTTTATCAGATAAACACCACATCCTTTTGTTTTCATTAATATATATGCATGTATATATATATATATATATATAGATAGATAGATATTTATATACCTATATATATATATATATATATATATATATATATATATATATATATATATGTAGAGAGAGAGAGAGAGATACAGCGAGGGAGAGAAAAAGAGAGAGAGAATAAGATCGAAACCCTTTAAAGATTTTTTGTTATATATATATATATATATATATATATATATATATATATATATATATATAGATAGATAGATAGATAGATAGATAGATATTCATCCAGAGGAAGTCTCGAAATAAAGACGAAACGTTGATGAACACATAATACGGTTTGTTCCTTTTTATTTTCTCTATTTTGTCGGAATACTATTTCCATCATTTTCATCATATATATATATATATATATATATATATATATATATATATATATATATATATATATATATATAGCGATAGAGAGAGAGAAATAGAGAGAGACGGAGATACGGGCAGGGAAACAGGCGGAGAGAAGCATAGACAGGGATCAATACTTCTTAAATATATTATTGGAGACGAAATCTCTTTATTTTTGAACATATAACAAATCAAGTTTTTTTGTGGGGGGGGGGGAGTAACTAGACAGCGACAAGCGTTTCCGTATTCGAAGGTTTTAAATAAACGTTTACGTTCAACCAGCGGAAAACATTTCGTTTATTTATTTTTGTTTTGTTTTTATGTGTGTTTGTTTGGTTTGTTTGTTTTGGGCGGGGTCATTAATAATAGGTTCTCTTTAGTCAGATGAATGGCGATTCAAACTGCCAGGCTTCAACATATATTCTTTTGCTAACCAGATCACTTACAATTTCTCATCTTTGTGACATCCATTTTTAAATATTCAGTTAATCAGCTTTTCGTATTATTTGGATTCTTATGGCTGTAATTATGTTGTCTTATGTGCCGTTTCCCATTTCGATCGATGTAACTACTTTTATCTGTACACGGTCAAACATTAAAGTTGTCGACATCCCCCACCCCGAGGAAAAAAATAACACTTCAACTTTATTTCAAAACTTTTATTGGAAAAATCAATTCAGGTAACTTGATTATGTACGAGAGCTGGCATCTATTCAATGTAGCCTCCTTCACTCTCAATCACCGCCTCGATACAAGTCCGGAACTGGAAGCATGCCTTTTCTCACAAGCGTCGGTAATTTTAAACAATAGATAATATATACAAGTATAAAAAGCACAAAAAAAAACATTAATATATACAAGTAAAAACATTAATATATACAAGTAATAATTATGGAGATAGATATACATTAATATATAGTAATAATTAGTAATAAATGTTGATATTTACAACTAGAAATAAAAGTAGATTTAAGGCTCCTAAACTTCGTACTAGAATTGTCCGCAAGGACTGTGGCGCAGTGGTTAGAGTACTGGGAAAAATCAATTGTAAAAGTGATATTCTCCTGAAGGTTGAAGGTTCAATCCTCAGTGTTGGCGAGCTAAATATATATTTGCGAATAACTTAGGACCTCTATCCAGTCCTGGCTGACGGAACAGGAGCATGCTATCCTCGTGAAGTAAATAAATGGTTCCGCTCCAAATTTCGTAAAAATTCCCGAGTTCGACAGAAACATTCCCGAGTTCGACAAGATACTCCAGAACAAGGTCGGTTATATCGACCGAAACGTTGTGAAAATCACACTCAAGATGAGAACAGTACTCCGATTAATAATAATACATATAACCGATCCTCATCTCAAAAATTCATAAACGTAATGTGAATACATGCTCGTTTCCTAAAAATCCTGTGTTTCTTCGTTCTTATTACCATTTAACCCCATAACAACTGGCGACGACGGATTCGAGTTTCGCACAGGATAACTCCACAAAAAAAAATCTAATTGACTTCAAAAGAACTTCGGATTTACAAGCTAAGAATCTGCTGGCAATTACGTTCTAAAAAATAAATAAACAACAAAAAAAAGCAAACGGACACAAGGCAAAGTTATCGACGCAATTGTAAGTAATCTTTTTGTCTGTCTATTTAAATTCCAAAGAACTGTGCTTAAACTTAAGCTTAACGCATTTTGTTAAGGCCGTAAACATTAGTTTGGTTGCTTATTGAAAGAAGAAAAAATAAAATAAGAGAATAATGTTGACCCAATTTTACCTCGAGAACAATTCTATTGTAACTTGTCGACTCTTTATACGTATGCTAATTTGAACAATTTTCAAATGAAGTGCAAAGTGTTTTTTTGCCTTTGCTTTTTGGCTGCTAACTTTAACGCAATCTTTAAACGGAAGAGAATTGTTTCCCTTTTCGTTTTACTTGAACTAAATGAAAAAAGTTTTATCACTGAGTGGAATTTTCTGACATATTCTATTTTTAACTCTCAGTTCTAAGGTGAACATTTTCTTTTTCTTCTTCTTGGGGACAACTTCCCCACACACAGACCAACATAAAAAACAGTCATTTTGGTTACCTTCCAGACAATTCCACAATTATTTTTATTCTTTTTCAACTGTATTGCATCAGAGTACATTTTTTTGTATAAGTCTTTTTTTGTCCACATTCATATTGGGTTATCTCTAATGTTTTTCCCCAACAAGTAAGAGATATATTACGCCCTCCTCATACGCACACACGAAAGAAAAGGACATTTTCTGGGTTTTTTTTAATCTCTTCCTGTCAAAAACGGAAATAAATTTGTTTTCGTGCGTTTGGAGAAGCCATTAAAAGATGGAGGACGTTAAAGGAGTATTAATATTAATGATTATTAGTATAGTTATTAGTTAATAATATTAATAGTATTAATATTATTAACTTATTAATCAAGGCCCAGATGGACCAGAGAAGTCCGAGGAAAATTTTAAAGAGCGTGATAAACAGCTCCACTCTACACAATTTCAAGAGAGGCAACAAGCGTTGGAGGAGAGAATGCTACTTCAACAACAGGGACAATTAAAGATATTCGATAGAACGGAACACAGGGACGGCAGTTTTGCTTTTTTCCCAAAGTACAATATGGAACGCTATAGAAACGTTTAACAACCAACGAGAGTTGGATGGGACAGTTGATGCTTTCTATCAGAGATATGAGGACCTATTCACCGTGGATTGTCAAGAGTGGAGCAACGCTAAAAAATTCGCCTACTTTTGAGGAAATTAGGGACCACAGAACATAGCAAGTTTGTGGATTATATTCTCCCCAGGAAGACGAGTGAATTGGAATTTTCTGAAGCGGGCAAACTTTTATCCGAACTATTCAGCCCGAATTCTACGCTCTTTCATAGAACATGGAAGTGCTTGAACCTGCAAAATGGCGACGACGACGATTACCTAACCTTCGCGTACGTGGTAAATAA
This sequence comes from Euprymna scolopes, assembly GCF_053919585.1. Taxonomy (NCBI): domain Eukaryota; kingdom Metazoa; phylum Mollusca; class Cephalopoda; order Sepiida; family Sepiolidae; genus Euprymna; species Euprymna scolopes. Next base: position 7,724,776 of record NC_136520.1, on the reverse strand, counting down.
ACACTGCGATGATTTCCGCCTATCTGACTTATCGGCAGAGTACTTCAAGTGTTTAATTTTTGCGCAGGGTCTAGTCTCATCCAAAAAACGCTGAGATTAGACAACGGGTTCTCTCTAGACTTAAGGGCGAACTCTTGTTGGGTCATACGCCGAGAACCTCACCAACCTGTCACAACACAAAAAGCCAGCCTGATCGCTGATATCCGCTGACTTTTCGCCGACCTCCCTCAGGCGCTTGTGGAAAAAGCACGCTCCCAATTCCGGACCAGTATCGAGGTGGTGCTTGAAGCTGAAGGCTGATACAATGTGTAGATATAAACTCTACTACATAATCAAGTTATCTGAATTGATTTTTTTAATAAAAGTTTAAAAATAATGTTGTGGTCTTGATTTTTTAGGGCGACAAATTTATCGCTCTTTGGCCTTTTGGTCAAGATCAAAGTGTAGTATCTGTTCTTCAGATGCTGCACTTCTAATTTTTGTTCTCTTCTGGTGGAGGAGAAATCCTTCACGACTGAGACAATTTTTATTTTTGTACCTTTTCTCCACGTTAAAAAAACGACCCTGGTGTCTAACTCTGTCCCGTGGGGAGGCATAGTAACTAGGTACACTGTAGATCACCCACTCACAAGAATGTGTTTTTAGGTTGGAGAAAGTAGATACACATTCAAGATGTGTTTTACGACAATAGATATAAGCTAATATTTTAAAATTAAATGTTTAGTGATTATAAATATCGGAATCGAATCGATAATTTTACGGGAATTTGGAGTCTATTGGAATCGTTCGATTACTAACATGTATATATATATATATATATATATATATATATATATATATATATTATAGGACTCGAAATTTAAAGTAACTCCCTCCTCCTACCCCCACATATCTCCCCCCCTCTATGTATCCCTATGCCCTCACACCACACCTAACACCACACTTCACACCACACCAGACATGAACTTCCCAGACCCCCCACAACTACCTAATGTCCTTAAACTCCAAAACTAAAACATTACCGACATACCAAGCACCCCCTCCAACCTCTCCCCCTTGTTCCCTTCCTTTTTTCCGCTTTTCTCTCGCACCCCTCCCCTGACACCATTCACCTGTTCATTCCACCATAAACGAACATTTCTTTAAAAGTCTGAAGAAGTTACAAGACTGCCAAAAAACGGTCGTGTAGATCAAACAATAATGTAACTTAACAGAAAAATACGGTAATAAAAAATAAAACGCATATATATGTATATATATATATATATATACATATATATATATACACATATATATATATATATACATTTATGTTTAAAGACAAAATAGAAAAAAACCGAATGAAATTATTAAAAAAATCAACGTTTCGTCCCTGTTTCAGAGGACATCTTCAGGATAATTGAAATAAAAATGTGATCCTGAAGATGTCCTCTGAAACAGGGACGAAACGTTGATTTCTTAATAATTTCATTCGGTTTTTTTCTATTTTTTCTTTAAACATAACGTCAACCACCGCTGGTATATTTTTTCATTCCTTATACATATACATTTATATATATATGGACAGACCAGATATATACATATATATATACATATATATACATATGTATGTATATATATATATACATATATATATATATATATACATATATATATATATATATATATATATATATATATATATATATATATATATATATATATATATATATATAATGGACAGACCAGGGTTTCCTCGACCTGTATACTTTCTGTTTTAATTTACTCATTTGAATATTGGACAACACAGCGTCGGCACTTGAAGCAACTCGAGAGATTCCATCAGAAATACCTTAGGCGGGTTCTAAATGTGAAATGGCAGTCACTGACATCTGATACGGATATTCCCAAGAAGGCTGAGTGTTTGAGCATCGAAGCAATGGTGATGGTAAACCGGTTGGTCATCTTCTTCGAATGAAGGATGTGAGGCTGCCTAAACAGTTGTTTTACAACGACCTTAAGACTGGGAAACGTTCTGAACGTCGACCAAAGAAGTGCTTCACGGATTGCATCAAAGTCGATCTTAAAGCTTCCATGATTACTGTTCAGAACTGGGAGAGCCGGCCCGAATGGATGAGGCTAGTTAGAGGAGAGGGTTTAAAATTTTTGTAAGGGGAAATCGAGCATGCTGAATTTAAGACAAACCATCGGAAAAGCAATGTGTCGGTTTCTCCCATAGAATTGAACATTTGGAAATTTGAGGCTTTAAATCGCCTGTTTCTCTAAAAAGTGGCTCACATTTACCATAAAAAACGAATGCCGTGTGGAGAGGGAGTAAAAAAGCGGAGGCAGAAATGAAAAAAAAAAAAACACGTTGTCTTCAATATGTGTGGCAGACTGCCCAAGTCAAATTCTGGCCTGAAAAGTCATCTTCGGGCCCACAGACATGGTTTAGGTGTCGCTGACGATTATCAGTTCTTCAGGGCAGTGGTAGAATCTGCCCTTGTTTACGGTTCTACAACCTGGACACTCGCCAAAAGATTGGGAAAAAACTAGACAGCATATACACCCGTATGCTACGAACAGCATTAAATATATCTTGGCAAAATCATCGCACGAAGCAGCAACTTTATGGTAACATACCTCCCATATCTAATACCTTCATAGACGCCTACGATTTGCTGGTCATTGTCTGAGGAGCAAGCATGAATTGGTGAGTGATGTATTGCTATGGACTCCACGACACGGACGCGCAAGCAAAGGACGATCTAGATCTACGTACATCCAGCAAATAGCACACGAAGTCAACTGTGAACCTGAAGGTCTGAGGCAGCCGATGGAAGACAGGAAACTCTGGACAGGAAGAGTCACATTGGTCCAGGCAAGGCGCCCTTCATGATGATGATGACGATTAACCGAAAACTACGACGAGGTTGGTGGATTGCATTAGTATGGCTAACGTCTGTAAAGACGAAACAATTGTCACAGATAGATATATAGATAGATATATAGAAAGATAGATAGACAAGTAGATATATAAATAGATAGATACACATATAGATAGAGAAATAGATAGACAATCGGCAGTAATAAATAGTGGTCCATTATGATAAGTTTCTATAAAATGTTAAAAAGCTTAAGTGTCCTTAAATTAATATTAAAATTATTTGCGAGACGTTGTGGCGCAGTGGAAAAAAAAAATCTAGTTGTACCCCCACCCCAAGGTTGAAGTTTCAATCTTCACTGCGGGTGATAATCTAAATGCAAGTGCTTTATACCTCTACTATGCCATGCCTGACGGACTGATAATGAGTTTCCCGAAATAGACAACGAATGACGTGTTTTTTTAGGCAGTGAATAATCACCAAACATCTCTTCAGAAAACCTGCGAACTCAGTACACCCTTCCAGTATTCCCCATTTGTCCTAGCACCCAAAAGATCTCCCTTGAGGATAAATGAATCTCGTTGTGTCCCACGTTGTGAGTTTTACAACTACATGCCTTGACATTTTAATGACTACAACACCTTTTTATTTAAATAATGACCCATTTGGTTATTTCAATGGCTACATTACGCCATTACTTCTAAAACTACTCAACTATATTGTTTTTATAACTACCCCACTTTGTTAGTTTAATAACTACCTCTTATAATTTTTGTTAATGACTATGCCTCTTTAAAATTTTAATAACTATCTGACCTTGTTATTGTAATAGATACATTACGTCGTTATTTCAAAAACTACCACAACATGTTATTTTTATAACTACCCTACTTTGTTATCTTAATAACTAAAATGGATTGCTCTCGTCTTGGCGAGGCCTCATGTTTTGACAAGCCTCTGTGCTTGACCTTTACTCCTGATCTGAAATGAAACACGTACATCCAATCTGTTGTCAAGGCCGCTGGAAAAATGGTGGGATCTTTCTATCGATCCAGTAGATATTCACTGCTGATGCAATTCTCTATCTATATTAAAGCAAGGTACGTCCAAGGATGGAGTACTGTTGCCACATCTGGGCAGGACCTGCTAGAAAGGACTTGTCCTGCCTTGATATTCATAGATTTTGTAGCCTCGTTGGAGATACCCTTTTCTCTTCTCGGCAACCTCTATCTCACAGGAAGAGGTTGCTAGTTTGTCTCTATCGTTATTTTCATGGCAATTGCTCGACTGAGCTTCAATCTATGGTCCCCCGCCAAACTTCCACAAGAAACACTCGTCTAGCTGAAAACACTATCAACTCCCTCCCCCACTCTTTATCTGTGCCTAAACCTAAACGTAGAATCCATGAACCAAGCTTTTTTCTTAGAACTGCACGCTTGTGGAATTGTCTTCCGTTTTCCTGCTTTCCAGCTGACTACAATCTGATTGTCTTCAAGTCCAACGTAAACAAGTTCTTGGTGAACCGTACCACTTAAGTTAACATTTTACCGAATTTCCATTACTAATGATTGCTATATTGTCCAATTTACTACTGTACACTCTTAACCCTTATTCTCCAGCGGTATCTTGGCCTTGATAAGTGGTGATGCCTATGTAATAAAAAAACCCACTTCGTGTTATTTTAATGACTAACCCTCTTTATTATAATAGTTTCTCCGCTTTGTTATTTTAATGACCACTCTCGACTTTCGTTTGTGGGCAAATTCTTATTTGTAATCTACGTTTCTATCGTTAACTCGCTTCATTTTCTTTAATTTCCTAATTGTAGGGGACGAGTGCAGCTATGCTACTACTACTACTACTACTACTACTACTACTACTACTACTACTACTACCGGACGAGCCCTGTTTTCTCTTTAGGTTGGTTAGAAACATTATTTTCAGTAATCTACCTCATCTCTTCTTTTCATATCATTATTCCGTTCCCCGGGATATCTCTGTTCTCATTTTCTTGCGATAACCGTACATGCGCGTTGCTATGCGATGTACAAATTGGATTGGCGAAGAAAACGGCGGGAAAAGTTTAGAGAGACGTCCAACTGTTACAGATCTATTTCAATCGCCGTCTTGTTATTGTTCTTTCGCATGTTTCTTTATAAGACAACAGTGATTGAAATGAATTAGATAATTATACGTTAATATGATCTCTTTTTCTAGTCACGTGTGTACAGAAAATGTCTAACATAATTTGTGATGCCAATATCTGAGTAGTTACGTGTTCTAGCAACCAAAAGATTACGGCTGTGGAGGGCAAGATATCGCACATGCTTTTATATGTTGTATGATTAAATTTGTATATATATATATATATATATATATATATATATATATATATATATAACTACTTAATTTACTCACATAAAATTAATATACGAAAGTATAGATTTATGCGTAAACTTTAAGTATTTACTTAAAAAGTGCTCAATACGTAGGTAGAGCTAGTTAGTAAGTTATAAAATGTATATGGCGATTAAGCTACACTAAATATTCCGCGTTTCATCCACTCTAGGATTCTTCAGGTTTATGCGCCTATATATATATATATATATATATATATATATATATATATATATATATATATATATATACTGCGTATATATACATATATATATATACACACACTGCGTATATATATATATATATATATATATATATGTATATATACTGTGTATTAAATTATTAACGAGTTGACTTTTTCTTAAATATTTAAGTAACGAGTGAATAAAAATCCATGAAACTTTGAGAAAATTCTTACAATACTATTCAGCTGCTCCAGTCAGAAAATAACATTGTTTAAAGATTTATTAGCGAAACTATGACAGAAGATAGGAATATCAGTGTGTCAAATTATTAACAGTCTGTTTCGTCAATAAAATGGGTCGTAAAGCTGGTTTGATTAGTTTTGAAAAGTGTACTATTACAGAATAGCTAGCAGAAGGTAAAACTATCCTCGAAATATCGAAAATGATAGGAAGGTACCATCAAACTGTGAAGAACTTTGTCAAGTACCCCACAAAGGTACGTAAGAGAGCTGATAATGTTAAAACTAGAGTTCTTCTACGCCGTTCTCTACTCCAAATTAAACATGAAGTTATTAAGAACCCTGAGCAGACAAGTAGAGAAGTCTTTGACCAAGCCGGATGTAAGAATGGCTAAAAGAAGTACTTGATGTCGCTTTCTGAAAAAAGTGCCAAAGTCTGTTAAGCCTGTGACAAAGCCTCCATTAAAGCAACATCACATAAAAAAAACGATTGAAATAGGCAGAGGACAAGATGAACACGGATTTTTCCAAAGTTTTGTTCACGGATGAAGTACGTGCCACTCTTGATAGCCCAGAGGGCTGGAACAAAGGATTGGTCTTAGATAGACGACATCGTCATCAGCGTTTAAGGCGCCAAGAAGGTAATGATGAGATAATGATTGACCTTGGATTATCGGAGGTATTTTTGGGCCCATGAAGAGTCCGATAAGGCGTAAAAATGACGTCAAATGTTTACATAGCTTTTCTGAAGGAGCACTGGTATCATGGCTGAAGAAGCAAAGGTTGACGTTCAGAAGAACCATTATTTTTATGCAGGATAATGCTCCCTCACATGCAGCAAACAAATATATATATATAGTATATACGGTTGCCCCTACAGCCATGTATATATACGTATTTTATAACTTACTGCCTAGCTCTACCTATATATAAGGGACAGTTGAAGTGAATTCTGGAAATTTACGAATAAAATTATATTTTCGTATATCAAATGTAATAAAATAAAGTAGTCACACACACACACACACACACACATATATATATATATATATATATATATATATATATATATATAATATATTATTTCAAATCGAGCCGATAGCGATGGGTTTGATCCCAGACTTGTCTCGCTATGTTAAATTATGCTGTAGCTTGATCCCGGACTTGTCTCGCTATGTTAAATTATGCTGTAGCTTGATCCCGGACTTGTCTCGCTATGTTAAATTATGCTGTAGCTTGATCCCGGACTTGTCTCGCTATGTTAAATTATGCTGTAGCTTGATCCCGGACTTGTCTCGCTATGTTAAATTATGCTGTAGTTTGATCCCGGACTTGTCTCGCTATGTTAAATTATGCTGTAGTTTGATCCCGGACTTGTCTCGCTATGTTAAATTATGCTGTAGTTTGATCCCGGACTTGTCTCGCTATGTTAAATTATGCTGTAGTTTGATCCCAAACTTGTCTCGCTATGTTAAATTATGCTGTAGTTTGATCCCGGACTTGTCTCGCTATGTTAAATTATGCTGTAGTTTGATCCCGGACTTGTCTCGCTATGTTAAATTATGCTGTAGTTTGATCCCGGACTTGTCTCGCTTTGTTAAATTTGCTGTAGCTCTATCTTTTTTTATCAGCTGTATGCCAAACTGCTCGACGAATGTATAGTTCTCCAGTTAATTGAGGCACCAATAATGTATTAGCCGCACAGAAATGAAAAGTTGAGGGCACACCGCATAAATATGAAATAATGGTTGACACTTGTTTATGGAGTTTTACAAATACAAACATTACAAATATAGCTAATGGTAATAAGATTAATTCATATATATGATTTTGTAAATATTCTGTTTTAGGGGAACAAAGGATATTGAACTTTACGATATTGTGCATTGTTTTTGTTTTTATTTTTCGTAAGAGTCACCACTTATCAAGATCCTGAGGCCACTCGAGGTTACGGGTTATTGAGTGTACAGTAATCAATGGGATAATATCGTAGTGGTCGTTATTAATGGAAATTCGGTAGACTTGATTACTTAAGGGGGCGATTCATCAAGAATTTGTTTATGTTGGACTTGAAGGCAACCAAGTTGTAGTCATCTGGGAAGCAGGCAAGCGGGTGAGAGTTCCACAGGCGCGCAGTTCTGGGAAAGAAACATTGCTCATGAAATCTACAGAGCGGGGAAAGTTATTTACAGTGGTTTCAACTAGATGAGTATTTTTCGAGAAAGATTTGCCTAGGGGGGCATAGATTGGAGCTCAGACGAGCACTCCCCGTGGAAATAACGATGAAAAGACAGCTCGCAGCGTCCCTTCTAAGTTTGTTTACTGAAATGTAGTAAACATGTTCTAAATATTTTCTCGTCGTATGTTTATTTGCCAATCTCTTCTAAAATATGCCATCGAATCAAAGTCACATCTACTTAGTTCATACTCGTCCCTAAACATTAACCTTGCATGAAATAAGTTTCCAGATTGTTTCATATGCGCACTTTTATTGATAGTACACACATGAAACTCTATTTTTACCCAGATAACTTCCGGGAGGCCCTATCGGAAACCTCTTGTCTGGGCGTGTTTGTGAACCCTGTCAAAGCCGCTTTAAACTCTTCATTGGCAATC
>NC_136520.1:7698975-7711475 GCF_053919585.1 Euprymna scolopes | reverse complement strand
AAATATATTCTATTAAAAAAACAATTCTTCAAAATCACCGGATTCGGCATTAATTAACATGAAAAGGGTTGATATGCCGTAAAACAAAAACAACCAACTAACCAACTAACCAAACACAATAATTGAGGAATGATCAGACATATGTGGTTGAATGCTTACTTTTTTCTTAGAAGAATTAATTCAAATGACTATTATAAGAATTAGTTTGGATTTAAAAACAAAGATACAGCAACAAACGTGGATTTACTTACCAATTTCGAAACGGATGTAATGGAGCTTATCAGGTAAATATCTTTTCACATTAGGAAAAAAACCCTTCCAAAAACATCTTGATAATATAGTAAAAAGCATCAACGGATTCAAATTAATAAACTCACAAATCAAAAACACTTATGACTTAAATACGTGGATTTATACTAAGGACACTATACTAAGTAGTTCAGATATTCCGAACAAAAACTAAGATGCTTTCATTCAATTTGACATTTAACAAAACCTCTTCGATGATACCCTACAATTCGCATCCCTCTTCTCAGATAAAAAGCCAATGAAAATAGACATTGATTGAGATAGTCGGACTGACTTCCTCATCTTGGTTGTTATTGTCACAACGTTTCGGCCGTTTTGCCCTCCGGCCTTCGTCAGGTGTTTTGTATCGAACTGGGGTACCGTTTGTTAGTAGTCTCGAACCCAACCCTTTATTATTATTACGGGGGTACCGTGTTCGGACTCCAGCTAGGCTTTGAGACATAGTTGCTGATTCTCTGTTTTTAATGTTACTTTTTCACTGCCTTCGTTCAGGATTGAACTCAGCACCTTTTGGGTAATGTTAAACTTTGATACAACGTTTAGGACCACTCAGCCATATGTCACTAGGACCTGACGAAGGCCGGAGGGCAAAACGGCCGAAACGTTGTGACAATAACAACCAAGATGAGGAAGTCAGTCCGACAATCTCAATCAATGAAAACACCTCTTCTCAAAAATACAGACAATTACTGAAAATAGACATTATTTAAAAATGTAAAAAACCAGCAAGGACCAAAAAGAATCAAGATCTTTTGACCACTCCATGGGTTCACTGGATTTTACAGAAGCAACTGATAAAGTAGGTTTTTTATTTTAAATAACTTAACAAGAATAATCGATATAAAAATATAGAACTCTATTAGGGGCGGCGGTCTGCTAATTTTCGGGACATCCAAGGGCCCCAAATTCGAAAAAACGAAGAAAGCCTTAATCAAAGAAATAAAAAAGTTAATCTAAATGTTGAAATTAAATTTAACACCTGTAAAATTCCTCGGTGTTACTTTCAACTTAACTAACAATACATATGAACCTTTTATTAAAATATAGTTCCAATCCATTATATATGCACCCTTTATCAAACCGCCTAAAACATATCATTAACCACATCCTCCAATCCATCGAAAATACAATCAGTGCAAACTCATCTAAACCGGCAGTTTTTAATAAACACAAACTCTTCTATGAAACAGCATTAGAAATGGTAGATAGACTACTGCCCAATAAACTATATCAAACCAAACCTCCGCAATCATAAAAAACAGCCCTAGGTGATTTACTTGGTTCAACCCTCCTTTGAATAAAATGATCAAAGAGGAACTAGGAATAAATTCTTAAAATTAGTTAACACCCACTTCCCCCAAATAAAATATTGCATAAAATATTTAATAAAACTCTATAAAACTCATCAACACCTGCAGTGATAACTTAGAAATAATAATTTTAAACGACAATAATAGATTACTTAACAACAACAAAAATAATTACAAAAGTATCAGGAACACAAGGAACTGCAACTGCAGAAATAAGTCAGAATGACCACTCCGGCAACACTGCTTACAGTCTGAAGTTGTATACCAAGCCATTATTAGACATTTGAAATGAAGCATCAATTGCTTGTAGACATTCCAACCCCACCTTCTTAGCAACTTCACACCTTACTGAAGTTCATATGATACAATCCCATAACCTAATAACTGCATACACCTATTAACACTACTAAATAACCAATCGAAAATCGCAACTATCATATAAAACACCATTTTACTTTATTATTCTTTAAGCAGATTACTTTAATTTCAATTTTAAAATCAATTATTATACTTTATTCTGTTGAGATTATTTCAGTCTCCTCATACCTTAATTACCACACTTTTTATTTACTGAAAAATGCTTAGATATGAAATTACGGTTAACCGTAATATAGGAAATATTCTCCACTAATAATTCCAAACAAAAATTCTCCATTAATAAATCCATTTTTTAAATGAAATTACTAAAGCTGTGCACTTAAAACTTTTAACGTTCGGAAATCACTACAACACCACCTTCACTCCCCTAAACCTTACGCCACTTCTAAAATATATCAAAAAGAAGTCATAATTAATGCTCTACTCAAACTGATTTTATATAATCTATATTGGACGCATCTGTTTCAGCGCGTGGACTAAACGCATCTTGGCTCTCTGTGTCCACCTCACCGCCGCCGTCGTCGCGGAAGATTGCTGACTTCTTAACCGAGTTCTGACCTTGAGAAACATGTAACTCACTGTTCAAAACACGGCAAACATTTTAACATGCTCGATTTTAATTCTTACGTTCTTGCCCCCCCCCTTCGTATCCCTTGCGTTGTTTTATATTCATAACTTTAAAAACTTTTAATATATGTTTCTCTGTTATCTTTTTTTCTCTTTTCTCCTCCTCCTCTGTCTGTCCTCAACTACTACTCTCCTGGCTTTTAATATTAAAAACAATATCTTTCCTTTTCATTTTAACTTAAATCATCACAAGATATAGGCGGGAAAATCTGTTTCCCTAAATTGTAATGAATAAGGTAATGCACTCGAGGTTGAAATAATAAAAATCATACTCACACACACGCGCACACACACACAAACACACGCACACGCACACACACACAAACACACACTGTTAAGTTCTGAGATATTGTGTTAAACAAAGATGGCGGCGTAGTTCAGATCAGTAACCAAGATGGCGGCCAAGAATCAAGTGCGGTCCGTGGCGAAGTGATTGAATCCAAAATTCGACAATTTTTATAATAATTTTTAAACGTTTTAATTTGCTGTTTAGCACAGCCGTTGGTTATAAAAATGATTGGCGAATCCATTCGTCTCATACCCCATCACACGTGATGGGGAAGGTCTCCTAGCGGCTTTGGCTGCAGGGAGACAGGGTAATAGTACTTGTTAAGGATTCGTAACTTTACACCCAGCCCAACAGTTGAGGGGCTGAAAACCGGCCCAGCACATGTTGGACTGAGGTACGCCGCCTGGGTAATACCTAGGAGGTCCACCGTCCCAGGCCTTGCCACTGGGCTTTCCGGTGGAGTAAGTTCATTGTTTACTGCCTGAGGCGCCCCTACCCGGGAATGCCGACAGGGTTACTCAGGAAATTTTTACAATTGCAGGAGGGCCCCTCCTTTAGGGGAGGCTGCTAGATCCCCACTTTCCGGCCTTGTGCCACATTTTGCCGAGGTGGGCGGCAAATAAACAACTACCCCCCATCAGGAATAAAAAACATTTTACACACACACACACACACACACACACACACACACACACACACACACACACACACACACACACACACACACACACACACACACATATATATATATATATATATATTTATATATTTTTTGTTTTTAAGCCGGTGATGAATGTCTCATTTTCAATATCTCTCTTCATACTATTAGGCCCCATTTGACTAGGGACAGACTTCTCTTTGGACTACTGCACTACCCGGAAAAAACAACGTTCATTACTTCAGCTTTTTTGTAAACTTTTCAAATGATTTTTACAAACTTCCAATCGGATTATATGCATCGTTACGCTGGACTTATTTTGGAATACATTCTATCTAAATACCTATTTTGCATGTTGGATCAACTCTAGAGAAGTTTCATTCAAGCTGAAATATTATGCGCGGTTTGTTTTTATATTAGTTTTTTACATATCCAATATTTTTCATTTTTTATTTGCCAATTTATAAGTACAATAAATTGCGGTTTCACTTAATACCTTAACTAGCAAATTCTAGCGTTGCTACAAATATAATTTGCTGATTTCTTTATGTCCTCTGATGAGAAGTATAATAAGAATAGCTTTGAAACAGAATAAGGAATCTGTAAATTGTTTTTTTTATTGTAAAGTTCACCTTACAGTTTAATTTTCTTTATCTTATATATATATATATATATATATATATATATATATATATATATATAAGTGATTTGACGATTCAATATTTCTACCGATTCCAATAAATTACAGATTTCGTACTTAATTCCCGATTAAGATACAAATACCGATTCTTATTCTTTATAAATATCTAAATATTTAACTATAAAAGGGTTATTTTGTCATAATTACTGTAAAAACGCATTTGTGAGTGGCTGATTTAAAGATATGTGCTTATTGGAAGTTTAAATCAAAAATATTTATTATGTTATTGTGCCTACTAGCAGTGGAAACCAGAACTAAATTAAAAAAATAATAATTTACGTAAGCGTTTTTGGGATCGGTGAGCCTCAATTTTTTTCGATTTCAATACCTATTCCTGATTCCGATTTCAATAATCGTACCAACATTAATATATATATATATATATATATATATATATATATATATATACGAGCAAACAGTTAATAAAACATGTAAAAAAAAAATTTGAAAAAGAGTTACAAACATAATTAATCTGAAAAGGAAACACTTCATAAGTGGATAGTCCTTAATCCGCGGAGTTTCGAAGAAATACTTTCCTTCTCATCAGAGGATAGGAATTAGCAAAATGCAGGATCGGATTTTGCATGCAAAAGTATTTGATGAAACAACAAGTAAGTCAAAGATCTTACTTGATAACAAACAAGTGAAGCAGAGGGAATATGGTGAAGAAAAGTGTGATTTCACGTGAATGGATAGTCTGGTGGAAGATAAATAATAAAGTGACGGTAAAATCCAACTATATAACTTCAAGAAAGTTAATTGAATTTCCATTCGCATAAGTAAAATCTAAGGAAATCACGTAATTGGAAGATGGTCCAATATCATCCAAAGGCAGAAATCCATGGAATAATTCACAAAAATGTGTACAAGGAAAAAAGGAAAAACTCCCAATAATATTAATAAAAGAAAAATAAGATATACTATTCACTCTACTGCCGAGACATAAATAAATAATAATAATATAATAATAATAATAATAATAATAAAAAGAAGAAGAAGAATTATTATTATTATTATATATATGTATATATATATAGACATATATAAAATATATATATATATATATATATTATACATATATACACACACACACACACACACACACACACACACATATATATATATATATATATATATATATATATAAGAATCGGGAATCGGAGCATTTTGGAATATCGGGATCGGAAAAAATTGATGCCTACCTTCCGATGCCAAAACGATTCTATTGTCATTTTTTATTTAATTTTGTTTAAAGAAAATTCTTCCATTCCTAGTAATAATTATGAAATAATAAATATTTTTTGATTTTAAAATACAATTAAAGCTCAAATCGATAGATCATCCTCCACAAGTGCATTTTGATGTCTAGGAAAATATCTGCATATTTAACATGTGTTGTTATAAACAATGTGAGAAATAGAAATCTTTTACTTAAATAATTAGAGATTTATAATTAAAAAAAATGGGAATCGGAATAAGCAATTGTATCGGAATCGGGGAATAGATAATAGTATCCGAATCGGAAAAAACATTGGCATCGTCCTATCACGAATATATATCTATATAAGTATAAAACTCAAATGACCTTGTAACGATGTATGTAACCAACTTTCCGGTGTACGACATCCGGTTGCGCATGCGCACATGATCTGCGCACTGAAATATTAACGTTATTACTTCGAAATGTTCATTTAACATGGGAAGAGTGGGTTTTAAAATAACTTAAACCTAATACAGAAATGAACGATGTAAAATAAAGCAGACAATATTAACAATTGTTTATTGTGATAATTTAATCGCGAAAAAAAAAATTGGAACGCTTAAATATTAACGTAATTATTTCGAAATTATTATTTAACGTGAGAAGAGTGGGGTTTAAAATAAACAAAAAACAAAAGAACAATTGGGACGCTGAAATATTAGCGTTAATATTTCGAAATATTAATTTAACATGGGAAGAGTGGGGTTTAAAATAACTTAAACGTAATACAGAAATGAACGTGAATGAAGTTTTTGGTCTGCCTCCATATCAATGTTTAAGAACGTGGGTATTTCAATTGATTTTGGCGTGTGTGACATTACATCTCATACCTACGTGTCTTTAAATGGACCCGTTTAAAAACTGAGAAATATTTGTCTCTACCGAACATAATTTTTTTTTCAAGATTTACTAGCAATTCAATCCAGCTTTGCTTGGGCCTTATGTATTGTTCCTAACTTTATATGCATATATATATATTTATATATATATATATATATATATATATATATATATATATATATATATATATATTAAAAACTTTGACTCATGTCCAGGTAACTGGCAGCGAAAATCTAAAGTGTTTCGGCCCCAAATTGGCGGAAATGTTTGGGAGAGTCTGCAAAAAGCAATTTTTCAAACTTTGACCTCTTGGCTGCCAAATTATCGCCCAAAAACTTATTAAAAATCTTACTGCATTTCTGAATACCCTTTATATAAAATTTGAAATGTTTTGACCTAAAATCGCCTAAATAGTTTGCTAGAGACTGCAAAAGTAAAATATTTTGAACTTTAATCTTAACCCTAACCCTAACCATAAAACCTTAACCCTAACCTTAAACCTAATTCCTAAAACCTAACCCTAACCCTAACCCGACCCTTTAGGAGCAAAATTTTCGGCCCAAAACTGATTAAAAAGCTTGACCTATATCTAGATATAATTCATGTAAAATTTCAAATGTTATGACCTTAATTGGGTGAGAGGTCAATTTTTTTTAAACTTTGACCCAAATTCAGATTCCTATGCATTTATTGTTTTGGGATCAAATCAAGTTAAAAGTTTCATCAACGTCCATTAAACCGACATCTAACATGTAAAGTGTTTCAACCCAAAATTGGCGGAGGAGTTTGGTGGAGTTTTTAAACTTTAAATCGTTGCACTTTAACCCCATGAAAGCCAGATTTCTGGCCGAAAACAGATTAATGAGATTTCTCTAAATTCAATAGCCATTAAGTTAAATCTCAAGCCTGTAGACTAATAATTGACAAAGTAGTTCGGTAAGGAAATTTCACTTTTATAGATATAATAGGTTGAATATTTCACAATTACTCTCAAACCACAAAATTATTTGCTATTTTTAATTGACAGTGTAATCTGGTAGATAAATGTATACACACAGACAGACACATAGACAATATCACTTTTATAGATATATAGATTATATATATACATGTAATAATAATAATAATAATAATAATAATAATAATAATAATAATAGTAGTAGTAGTAGGCCGCACGGGATTATATGGTCGTAATGCTGTATATTTAAATTGATGCAGCTACTGAAAACTGCGTACTAAAGTTAAAAAATCAAGCAACTTTTAGCCAAGGTCAACAATTTTGTTTTCAAACCATAACCTCTGGCTGCAATGCACGTGTTGCACTCTTCCAAAGGCATCTGGACGACCACGTGGAAGTAAGATAGTGTGAGCGTGTCAGTAACTCTTGTCACACTCCTTTTCATTTACTAAATGGCCTGTCAAAAATGCAATGTTAACGTGAGGACATTTTACAAGAACGCATTAATATTTTATTTTACGTGTTGACACTTTACAAGGTCGCATTAATATTCTACTTTACATGAGGACACTTGACAAGGTCGCATTAATATTCTATTTTACATGAGGACACTTTACAAGAACGCATTAATATTCAATTTGTAATGAGGACACTTTACGAGAACGCATTAATATTCTATTTCACGTGAGGACACTTTAACAGAACGTAATGATTATCTATTTTACGTGAGGAAACTTTACAAGAACGCATAAATATTCTATTTTACGTGAGGACACTTTACAAGAACGCATTAATATTCTATTTTACATGAGGACACTGTACAAGAACGCATTAATATTTTATTTTAAATGAGGACACTTTACAAGAACGCATTGATATTTTATTTTACATGAGGACACTTTACAAGAACGCAGATATATTCAATTTCACGTGAAGAAAACTTTACAAGAACGCATTAATATTCTATTTTACATGAGGACACTTTACAAGAACGCATTAATATTCTATTTTACATGAGGACACTTTACAAGAACGCATTAATATTCTATTTTACATGAGGACACTTTACAAGAACGCAGATATATTAAATTTCACGTGAGGAAACTTTACAAGAACGCATTAACATTCTATTTTACGTGAGCATACTTTACAAGAACGCATTAATATTCTATTTTACATAAGGACACTTTACAAGAACGAAATTGTATTTTATTTTACGTGAGGACACTTTACGAGAACGCATTAATAATCTGTTTTACATGAGGACACTTTACAAGAACGCATTAATATTCAATTTTACATTAGGGCACTTTAAAAGAACACATTAATATTCTATTTTACTTTAGGACAAGGTCTCATTAATATTCAATTTTACGTGAGGACAATTTACAAACACGAATAAATATTCAATTTTACGCGAGGACAGTTTACAAGAACGCATTAATATTCTTTTTTACATGAGGACATTTACAAGAACGCATTAGCAATCTACTTAACGTAAGGACACGTTACAAGAACGCATTAATATTCTATTTTACGTGAGGACACTTTACAAGGACGCATTAATATTCTATTTTCCGTGAGGACACTTTACAAGAACGCATTAATATTCTATTTTACATTAGGACACTTTACAAGAACGAAATTGTATTTTATTTTACGTGAGAACACTTTACGAGAACGCATTAATAATCTATTTTACATGAGTACACTTATCAAGAAGGCAATAATATTCTATTTGTAATGAGGGCACTTTACAAGAAAGCATTAATATTCTATTTTACATGAGGACACTTTACAAGAACGCATTAATATTCTATTTTACATGACGACACTTTACAAGAACGCATTAATATTCTATTTTACATGAGAACACTTTACAAGAATGCATTAATATTCTATTTTACATGAGGACACTTATCAAGAAGGCAATATTATTCTATTTGAAATGAGGCCACTTTACAAGAACGCATTAATATTCTATTTTACGTGAGGACACTTTACAAGAACGCATTAATATTCTATTTTACATAACGACACTTTACAAGAATGCATTAATAATTTATTTTACATGAGGACACTTTACAAGAACGCGTTAATATTCTATTTTACGTGAGAACACTTTACAAGAACGCATTAATATTGTATTTTACATGACGACACTTAACAAGAATAAATTAATATTCTATTTTACATAAGGACACTTTACAAGAACGCATTAATATTCTATTTTTCGTGAGGACACTTTACAAGAACGCATTAATATTCTATTTTACGTGAGGACACTTAAAAGGAACGCATTAATATTCTATTTCACGTGTCAACACTTTACAATAACGCATTAATAATCTATTTTGCATGAGGACACTTTAAAAGAACGTATTATTATTCAATTTTACATGAGGACACTTTACAAGAAAGCATTAATATTCTATTTTACGTGAAGACACGTTACAAGAACGCATTAATATTCTATTTTACGTAAGGGCACTTTACGAGAACCAATTTATATTCAATTTTTAGTTAGGACCCTTTTACAAACACGCATTAATATTCTATTTTACGTGAGGACACGTTACAAGAACGCATTAATATTCTATTTTACCTGAGGACACTTTACAAGAACGCATTAATATTCTATTTCATGTGAGAATACTTTACAAGAACGCATTAATATTCTATTTCACGTGAGAACACTTTACAAGAACGCATTAATATTCAATTTTACGTTAGGACACTTTACAAGAATGCATTAATATTCTATTTTACGTGAGGACACTTTACAAAAACGCAGATATATTCTATTTTTCGTGAGGACACTTTACAAGAACGCATTAATATTCTATTTTACGTGAGGACACTTAAAAGGAACGCATTAATATTCTATTTCACGTGTCAACACTTTACAATAACGCATTAATAATCTATTTTGCATGAGGACACTTTAAAAGAACGTATTAATATTCAATTTTACATGAGGACACGTTACAAGAACGCATTAATATTCTATTTTACGTGAGGACACTTTACAGGAACGCATTAATATTCAATTTTTCGTTAGGACACTTTACAAGAACGCATTAATATTCTATTTCACGTGAGGACACTTTACAAGAACGCATAAATATTTAATTTTACATGAGGACACTTTACAGGAACGCATTAATATTTAATTTTACGTTAGGACACTTTACACGAACGCATTAATATTCTATTTTACGTGAGGACACTTTACAAGAACGCATTAATATTCAATTTTACATGAGAACACTTTACAAGAACGCATTAATCTTCTATTTTACGTGAGTACATTTTACAAGAACGTATTAATATTCTATTTTACGTGAGGACATTGTACAAGAACGCATTAATATTCTATTTTACATGAAGACACTTTACAAGAACGCATTAATATTCTATTTTGCATGAGGACACTTTACAAGAACGCATTAATATTCTATTTTGCATGAGGACACTTTAAAGAACTCATTAGTATTGTATTTTACCTGAGGACACTTTACAAGGTCGCATTAATATTCTATTTTACATGAGGACACTTTACAAGAATGCAATAAACTTCTGTTTTTAACTGTGAAAAATGTCATGGAAACGAATGAAATGATTCACACCGAAATTGGTCAACCTTGCATGAATCAAGCATCAGTTTCCGAGTGGCTTTAGAGACTCAAGGTAGGCAGGGAGTCTATAAACAACTATAAGAGGTGTGGTGCGAGTGAGGAGGACAGCCCCCTTGAGTTGCTTGGCCGAATAAAGAATTTTACAAGATAAGGGTCGGCGTGTTTATATAGAGACAATTAGTGCACAATTTGATGTCAGTGTGGAAACTCTCACGCAGTTATTTACGAGTAAGTGAAGATGCAGAAGATTTGTGCGAATGCGCCAGTCCACAATTCCATTTAAGTCACAGACTTTTTGACCAAGATGGACGCCAAAACTGTTTCGTAGCCTCCCTATTGTTCAGACGTTGCTCCCTGTGACTTTTGGATATTAACTAAGTTTAAGTAAAACCGTAGAGACTGTCCTGTTGAGACAGGGAAATGTAAGAGGATGTTACGAAATACATGGAGCCTTCCAGAAGTTGTTGGAATGGTTCAAGTGCGCTGCAGACCAAGGAGATTACTTCGAAAGGGGAAAGAGGGCCTGTATGATAAAAGTTTGGAAAGTTATTGAAGGCAGCTCGTATATCTTCCATCGGAGTAGAGTTAATATAACAGTTGTTTAAAAACGAAGTAATATATTCTTCTATCTAATATACCAATGTGCTCCAAACGACAAACCTGCCAAATCGATTCATATTTTATGGAAAAAGAAATTCAACAGTATGTGATTTCGTTTTTCGTTTAATCATTTTCAATGTCAATGGAGAAGCTATGAAATTTTATTAGATTTTGCAAATCGAAAAATATAAATATTGAATAAAAGAATCAATCAGATGATGGTGACGGGTGTAGGTGTATGTTCAGGTTTGATGCTGTGAGCAGATCGAGTTGTGGAATTAGAGAAGTGTGCGAAACGGTGGCATTCGAGAGTATGATAAATTTGATTAAAAAAATTGGTACCCAAACAATATTTTCCAAAAATTTAATATCACAAGGTAATCTCAGCGATGAAATGGCGAAATACATATTAAGTATATTTACTAAAATGCGAAAGTAAAAATGGCCGAAGGGATTAGGTCAGGAAGAACTGATAAAATGAAGTTACGACCATTAAATCGATTAAATTTAGTCTTCGTTTGCTTCTTAATTTTACTCTTCGTTCGAAAGTATCGCAATAATGCAGGTCAAATAGACATGATGTTACAGATGTAGCCGTAGAACACAGATGCAAATAATCGAGCTAGGGCGCGAATTGACGGCATAACAGAGGAAAAGAAGAAAAATAAAAAGAAAGAAAAGGCGTAAGAGAAAAGAAAACACGCGGACGGATAGCTATGACACTATCGTCTGCTGGGGAGTTTTACTTGGTTGAGCAAACCAGCTCTCCCGTGTTAGACACTATATCAAACGATAGGCACATGGAAACATCAACGGGTGGATTTGTCCTTGGCATGGGTAGCTTATTGAGTCTTCATTGCGTGAAGGCAGCGTTTCTATTGTCTGTATGAAATGTCAGGGATCGCATGCTGAAATTTAACGCCTGTACAAAA
>NC_136520.1:7658975-7693975 GCF_053919585.1 Euprymna scolopes | reverse complement strand
GCTAGACGGGTGGTTTTCGTGAAAGATTGGAGAGGGGGGACCAGAGATTAGAGTTCAGACGAGCACCTGCCATCGAAATAACGATAAAACAAGGATAGGCTCGCAACGTCTCTTCTGTGGGAGAGAGGTTGCAGGGTAGAGAAAAGGGCATACCCCACTAAGCCACGAAGTCTATTTTGTACTCTTTCAAGGCATGATAGTCTGTTTTTAGCCGCTCCTGCCCAGATATGGCAATAGTATTCCATCCTTGGACGTACTTGGCTTTTATATAGATAGAGAATTGCATCAGTAGTGAGATATCTTCTGGAGCGGTAGAAGGATCCCACTATCTTTCCAGCGACCTTGGTAACAGACTTGATGTACGTGTTCCATTTCAGATCAGGAGTAAAGGTCAAACCCAGAAGCTTGTCAAAACACGGAGCCTCACCCAGACGAGAGCTATCCATCACAATTGATGCCAGCTGGGGATCAGAGCGTTGATGATGTAAGGATAGGAGTTTGGTTTTGGATGCATTAAAGGTAACCAGCCACATCTTCCCCCACTGAACCGCGCGCTCGAGATCAGAGGAGAGAGAATCCGAGAGAAGTTTGTCATTTACAGGATTTGATCTGTTGCCGTTGATGTCAACGAATGATTTAAGTATGTGTTTAGGGAGGTCATTGATTTAGATCAGGAAGAGAGTTGGGCCAAGGATTGACCCCTGAGGAACTCCAGCATTTATATTGCAGGCCTCCGACTTTTGTTCATCTACCACTACTCTTATGGACCTATCGGAGAGAAATGATTTAATGATTGAGAAAACATTTCCAGTTATACCGTAGCTGGAAATCTTGTGAAGTAGACTCTTATGCCATACCTTGTCGAAGGCATTTGATATGTCAATAGCTATTGCCCTAGAAAGGAAGCCTTTGTCAAGAGATTCACTAATCCTGTGGGATATAACCGTCAGCACATCTGCAGTAGATCTTGCAGAGCGGAAATCATATTGTGTGTCACTAAGAAGGTTATTCCTGCTGAGGTGGTTGACTATTTCTCTATTTAATATGGATTCCAGCAACTTACTCATAACACACAGGAGATTTATTGCTCTGTACTGAGAGGGAGATGACTTATCACCTGAATTCTTAAATACAGGACAAACTGATGAGGTCTTCCAGGGGGTCGGAAAGCACTTCTCCTTAAGGCAGCGCTTAAATAGTATCGTAAGTATGGGAGCAAGTTCTGGTTGAAGCTTTTTTAACACTATAATTGGGATGCCATCAGGGCCAGTTGCTTTACTGGAATCTAGGTTTTTTATTAGCTCGCGACCTCATGCACGGATATGTGTATGTTACCTAGCTTTTTCTGTGTTATAGGAGGAAATATGGGGAGTTGATGGCCTTCGTCGCATAGGGTAGAATTAGCTGCAAAGTTCTTTGCAAATAGCTTGGCCTTGTCTGACGCTGACGAGATGAACTCTGGTCCATTGATAATGGTTGGGATAGAACGCACACTTCTGTTCAGGATCCTATTTGTTATTTGCCAAAACTGGTGGGATCCAAGCCGCTGATCAGCTACCATAGATTTAACAGACTGGGCATATAGCTCTCTTGCATTTTTTATTACTCATTTACAGTGGTTGCTGGCAGACCTGAAAGCAGCTTAAGTCTCAGTGCATCTATTACGTTGGTAGCTATGGAAAAAGTGATTTCTGTGCGCGATAGCAGCAGCACATTCTGGGGAGAACCATGGCTGGCTGTTAGGTTTTTGTTGGAATTTTTTAGATGGTATGAATATCTATCTATCTATCTATATATATATATATATATTATTATTAATCAGTTTCAAAAGAGAAGATAAACAAAATCAAATTGAGTGTACGATCGTTTCGGGAACGATATTCACTTTATTAGAATTGACAATAATTAT
This sequence comes from Euprymna scolopes, assembly GCF_053919585.1. Taxonomy (NCBI): domain Eukaryota; kingdom Metazoa; phylum Mollusca; class Cephalopoda; order Sepiida; family Sepiolidae; genus Euprymna; species Euprymna scolopes. The sequence goes on along the minus strand of NC_136520.1, from coordinate 7,692,066 downwards.
GGACAATATTTGACAAAGGTTTTGTCTTCGAATATAATCATTAAGGGACAAGATACAGCAGCATGCCTAAAGATAGAGTCGGACAACGTCGTTCTTTGGGTGCAGTGAGGTGTGCATGGTCATGAGTTTCCTGGTCTTATGAACGGTCTTATCTGACTAGTTATACTACTAATGAAAATAAATAAGGAATGCCTTACTAGTAAAATGCTCGTTTTATTTTGGTGTCTTAAACTTATTTACCCCCTATATTTCTTTTTGCTGATAAGGAGATTATGTCGGTTATATGGGACTAGCGGGGGGTGCCCGGCGTTGCCCGGATGTTTGGAGATGTGTGTGTTGGGTGTGGGGTTAAAAAAGTAAGTATGAGGATCGAACCCCAACTGTTGAGGCAAAGTTGTGAAAAAAAAAACGTGCGACGTTAACTATTGCCCCATCGCGACATGCTTACGGAAACACGTTTGAATTTATTTAATTACTTGGATTTAGTAGGTGCTCATTTTAATGAGTTAATGAGGTCAAGTTTGATTGCGGGAGTTCATTTACTGCTGAACGCCCCCCCCCAAGATTTTATAGGAAAATGACTAACCTACATGCGACGAGCGACAAATATTGAATATTTATCTTCCCGAAATCGAGAAAATTAAATAGACAGGCGAGCTTCGTAGTTAACTGTGAGATATTACGATTTATATGTGATATAAAAAGTTTTCAAAAGTTGTGAAGCGACCTACCGCTTCTCTGAAAGAAGCCTTTTGTAGACACACAGAAAAAGAGAACACACATACATACATACATTTTCGCTTTTATATTTATAGATTACAGCAGAACGATTAGGCTTCACTGTTGTGTGTCCTCCCCTCTTGGGAGGGAGTGACCTGTCTCAATGTAGACGGCTAAGACCTCAAGCAAAGAAACTCACTTTCTATTCTTCTGCGCGACATCCTGGAAAGTGAAATAAAAACTAATATGAAAACCAATCATCGTCTTGGAGTCGATGTGTTTCGTCCAAAAGGTTCCATCCACCTCAAAGAACAAGATAAAGTCAGGATGGACCAAGTTCAGTGAACAGAGAAGATAAAGGTGTGTTGAAGATACACACATGACTCACACACGCACGCATATAAACATTAGACTTCAGGAAACGTAGAACGGGTTCACAAGGTGAAGAACTGCAGCTAAATGGTCTTACCAGCAAAACAAAATAAAATAAATAAAATAAGCAAAGTTCAGCTAGAAGTCGTCACTGCCAACTTTCTCCCTAAACTTCCAGCACGTGTTCTCCCCACCGCTTCTGCCAACAGGCATTTTATTAGAAAACTGATCCCATTCTATTTGCATACTTATGCAGTGGAAGATGAGATCTCGTGAGATTCACCGGGACTACACCTTATAAATCCATGGCTGCCATCTTTAATTTCTCTCTCTCTCTCTCTCTCTCTCTCTCTCTCTCTCTCTCTCTCAGATCTCATCCGAAGGTAAGTTGTATAACCACATATTACACACACATCTACGTTTTGATTTAGGCATATATAAAGAGTGGGGAAAGTTTTGGACAGTGGATTCAGCTAGTCGGGTGTTTTTTGTAAAAGATTGGCGAGGGGGGACCAGAGATTGGTGTTCAGACGAGCATCTGCCATGGAAATAACGATAAAACAAAGATAGGATCGCAACGTCTCTTCTGTGGGAGAGAGGTTGCAGGTAAGAGAAAAGGGCAGCCCCCAATAAGCCAGCAAGTCTATTTTGTACTCTGTCAAGGCAGGATATGCTGTTTTTAGCAGCTCCTGCCCAGATATGGCAGCAGTATTCCATCCTTGGACGTACTTGGTTTTTTTTTTTTTTTATCTAAATCAGTAACTCTTACCAGACGCAAGAAAAATATTCCGTAATATTAACTCACATTTTTTTCATCTCCTCTGAGAAAAAAAAAATCTTTCAGAAAGCAAACTTATTTATCCTTGCATTCGGCTTGGTGACATTAAGAAAACTAAAACGTATTAGCTAACATTTTTATATGTAAATTTTTTTTTTTAATCTCTCTTGAGATAAATAACACAGTTATGTTCCTTGTATTCGTCTTGTCGATTTGAGAAGACTGAAAATACATTGACATTTTTCTATTGAAAGGGTCCGTAACACTTTAACCTTTTTTATATTTGTCTTGAAATATACAGCATTTCGGAAAGCAACGTCTTTGCATCTAACAAGCCCCAAACAGGAACACAATATTCGACGCATGTTTTACCAAGCTACTCCAATTAATTACGTCCTCATTAGAAACTAATTCTGGATTGGCTTTTCTTTGCACGTAATACAGGCTGTTATTAATTTATAGAAGGTTCAAAATTCTTGTCAATGCACACACACACACACATATATATAAATCATATATATATATATATATATATATATATATATATATGATTGCAACGTCTTGTAAGACGAGTGCCACTCCCTCAGAAATTTAAAATCCATGAGCCCAAATGCCTGAGGGAGTATCTATACAAATACGATGTTACAGAGCCTTGGCTTTGTACGACAGCTAAGTTTCTCTCTCGGTTCAAAATGTTGAAATCCAGCAACAAGCAAGAGCAAGATAGCCAGCAACAAATTAAACTGCAGACCAGCTAATGCGGGTACTGGTCTTCCGCTTTATGTTTTTTTTTAAATCAGGGATTTGCTTCTCCTAGAAAGCTTGCCTTCACCACGGCTTACGGGGGCCTTTTCCACCCCAATACACATACACACACACACACACATACACACACAAATATACACGGTGCTAGTTGGCCGCTGACCCAGAAAAAGAGTTAATTCGCCCTTTGGAAGGTCTTGTTTTTAATCCTTCAGGGAGACTAGCTAGCCGCCCTCCTCACCAAACAAGTCTGGTGGGGGAACCAGTTTAGTCGCCTATGACCCGACCATGAGGCAGGTAGTACTGGGTTACATGGTACCAGTAGCACATTACATGACCTGACATAATATATATATATATATATATATATATATATATATATATATATATAAAAGCAGATATTCTAACATTATATATATATATATATAAAAGCAGATATTCTAACATTATATATATATAAAAGCAGATATGCTAACATTATGGAGAGAAAGGGAAAGAAAACATGTGGCCTTTTTAGAAAAGTCTCAACGTTTCGTCTCCATTTTCGGGAGACTTCGCCAAGTGATTTATAAGGATAATCCAGAAAAATAAAATACACCACAGATGAGAGTAGAATCCCATGAAAATTGAGATATTTATATATTTCTTGAACATATCAAGAAAAGCCATTAAAAATGTAAGTGAGGAAGCGTATGTAAAACGTGAGTTGGAAAACGTAAGTAAAAAATTAAAAATTATTAACACACCTGGGAAAATTTTTTTATGACGAGAGGTTTCAAATTTATGCACCATTTTGTGAAAGCGATTAAATATATACGTGTAACCAAACTTATCAGGTTTCGACTCAACGTATAAGATGAAGATAAAAAGATGAGAGGAGAATCCTATGAAAAATGAGATATTTATATATTTCATGTACATATGGGGAAAGAATTTAATAATGTAAGTAGGGGAGACGTGTGTAAAACGTAAGTGGGGAAACGTAAGTAAACAATCAATAAAAAAAAGGTGATAAATGTGTTGAAGAAAGAACTTATCAGGTTTCAAATGTATGAATAAATGGAAACGCGATTCAAAATGTATGTGAACAAAACAAATGTTTCGAATCTATGCATCAAATAGGCAAAATGATTACAAATTTATGTAAATGAAACTAATCAGATTTCAAATGTTGCTCCTTGATTATTAACTTACCTATGATGGGTGCTCGAGTGTAGAACCCACTTCTTTGTGATTTTTATTTATTCCTGCCTCACTGAGGCTCCGTAAATGTTTATCATGTGCGCATTTGACTATTCTGGCATTTGTAAAACTAAAGGAGTGGTTATAATATCAAACATGTGTAAAAAGTGCGTTCAGTGGATTATTATTTTAAAAATCTACTAGACTACCCGTGACCCGTTGGGTCAGTGTGTTATGTTGGCTATTGAATCAATGTATGAGCGTGACACTTGTGACGTAAAGAAAATAGTTTTTTTTGTTACATAACAGAAACATTTCTATGAAAGTATATCAAAATGAAAAAAAGAATATAGATAGATTTTTATGAGTCGTTCTGTTTATAATTGTTTATTTTGAAAAAAATACTTACAGCCATTGAATTATAACTGGTTTTCTATACTTATAGGTAAATCAGCACTATTCAAATTTTGATATATTGTTTAATTTTAACGCAAAAAAAAAAAAAAACAATTGCGACGCTGAAAACATACACAGTAAAACAACAATACGTTGTAAAATGCTCTTATGGTTGTCAACGGGTTACTGTAGATTTATTTGTAAGAAAGATGCGTTAAAATAACTAAAACGTAATACAGAAATGAACGATGTAAAAAATGCAGAAAGTATTAACAATTATTTAGATAATTTAAACGCGAAAAAAACAATTGGGACGCTGAAAACGTACACAGTAAAGCAATACGTTGTCAACGGATCAAAGTTGATTTATTTTTAAGAAAATGGCGACAGCATAGTTGTAATACATACTAGTTACAAAACATCCTCACCCTTCCCATGTTAAATAATAATTTCTAAATAATAACGTTAATATTTCAGTGCGCAGGTTAAATTCTGCAAAAGTAGTGATTTGTGTCTATTTGTTTACGCTGTTATAGGTTTATGTTTGTGTACACATTCGCAACCGGAAGTCGTAAACCGGGTGTTGGGTTACAACACTAGTTACAAGGTAATTTGAGTTTTATAATTATATAGATTTTATGTTTTGTAAAATAACTAAAACGTAATACAGAAATGAACGATGTAAAAAATGCAGAAAGTATTAACAATTATTTAGATAATTTAAACGCGAAAAAAACAATTGGGACGCTGAAAACGTACACAGTAAAGCAATACGTTGTCAACGGATCAAAGTTGATTTATTTTTAAGAAAATGGCGACAGCATAGTTGTAATACATACTAGTTACAAAACATCCTCACCCTTCCCATGTTAAATAATAATTTCTAAATAATAACGTTAATATTTCAGTGCGCAGGTTAAATTCTGCAAAAGTAGTGATTTGTGTCTATTTGTTTACGCTGTTATAGGTTTATGTTTGTGTACACATTCGCAACCGGAAGTCGTAAACCGGGTGTTGGGTTACAACACTAGTTACAAGGTAATTTGAGTTTTATAATTATATAGATTTTATGTTTTGTAAATATTTTTCTTAATTCTCGTTTGGTTTCCCCTACATATATTTGATAGCAATTAGTGCAGGCGGTGGTATATTTTATTTTCATCAACCATTCTTATCATTCTTCTGAGGAAGGAAAATCTGGACGAAACGTTGAGAATTTTCTTTAAAAAAAGGCCAATAGTCTAATTTCCTTCTTTATATATATATATATATATATATATATATATATATATATATATATATATATATACTTGTTTATTGTTATATAAACATGCTCACATCCCGCTGCTACAAATAGCCACTTGTTTCAATCAAACAACAGATATCATCAGGCAGCGACTTGACTATTCAAAAGTTCAATGAATAATCTTATAATAATAGTTTATTCATTGAACTTTTGAATAGTCAAGTCGCTGCCTGATGATATCTGTTGTTTGATTGAAACAAGTGGCTATTTGTAGCAGCGGGGTGTGAGCATGTTTATATAACAATAAACAAGTATTATCAGCTCTTTTTATTGAGCACTATCTAACAACCTCGTTGAATTCATTAGTCCATTACTTTTGAATATAAAAAAAAAACCCGAGTATATATATATATATATATATATATATATATATATATATATATATATAGGTCATCCACATAAAGTATTGTTTCGTTGTATCACAACTCATCAGTGCGGCTAGACATACACATTTCCCCAGCCGTGGATCGAACCTACAACCGTCGAGTGGACAGTCGGCAGTTCACTCCATCGAATAAATATTTCTCCCCGAGTGTGTATTAAATCTTCACTCGCCCGTCGCTTACAGTGCTCAAACAATAAGTTTGTTTATAAACAACTTTATAGTGGGCTTCGCTTAATTGCTACACACACACACACTACACACACACACTACACACGAACACACACACACTACACACAAAGACACACACACACACACACACACACACATATATATATATATATATATATATATATATATATAAGAACAAGTAATTAATAAAACATGTTAAAGAACACTTTGAAAAAGAGTTATAAACATATTTAATTTTAAAAAGGAAACATTAAAAAAGCGGATAGTCCTTAATTTTTTTTTTTTTTTTGCACAGTGATCACCACTTATCAAGGCTCGGAAGCCACTCAGGGATAAGGGTTATTGCAAGTACATTACGTTAGTGTGGAGATTTGATGAAGTGTTTACTTAAGGGGGCGGTTCATTAGGAATTTGTTAACGTTGGACTTGAAGACATCCAAGTTGTAGTCCGGTGGGAAGCAGGCAGACGGAACAGAGTTCCACAGACGTGCACTTCTAAGAAAGAAGCTTTGTTCATGGAATCCGCGTTAGGCACAGATAAAGAGTGGGGGAAATTTTTCACAGTGGATTCAGCTAGACGGGTGTTTTTCGTGAAAGATTGGCGAGGGGGACCAAAGATTGGAGTTCAGACGAGCACCTGCCATGGAAATAACGATTAAACAAGGATAGGCTCGCAACGTCTGTTCTGTGGGAGAGAGGTTGCAGGGTAGAGAAAAGGGCATCCCCCACTAAGCCACGAAGTCTATTTTGTACTCTGTCAAGGCAGGATAGGCTGTTTTTAGCAGCTCCTGCCCAGATATGGCAACAGTATTCCATGCTTGAACGTACTTGGCTTTTAATCAGCAGTTTCGAAGAAATACTTTCCTTCTCGTCAGAGGGTAGGATTTAGCAAAATACGGGATCAGGTTTTGCTCGCAAAAATGTTAAATGAATGTACAAGTAAGTTATAGATCTTACTTTATAACAAATAGTGAAGCAGAGGGAATAGGGTGAATATAATAGTGATTTCACGTGAATAGACAGTCTGTTTTATTAACTACTTGTTCTTATTATAAGCTCTATCTCTTATTTGGTTTTATCGAGCTTTTACATCTGGTTCAGATGACTTTATAAATATTAATTCTTCAATATGTATAATATACTTTAGTTTTACCATCTTGGATCATTTTGGTAAACTTAATTGTACTTCTAATTATATATATATATATATATATATATATATATATATATATATATATATATGTATATAATGGTGACCACTTCATTTTTAATTTGAAACGTTGCATCCCTCTGCTTGTTCTACAAGTATTTTAATGGTGAGTGCTCTGACGAACTGCAAACACTTGTGCCCCCACGACGCAGACACCCTCGACAAACCCGACAGGCAGCTAAATCCCACTCCCCACACAGTAGAGATCCCTAGATGCAAAAGATCCTTATACTCCAGTAGTTTCTTCCCCAGAACCGCTAGACTCTGGAATTCCATTCCAGGATCATGCTTCCCTAACTGTACTGATATGCAGAAGTTCAAGTGCAACGTGAACCGACATATTGCTGCCCAAATCCCTACATAGTGCCCCCGTAGTTGCTGACCCTGATAGTAGCCCCCTACACCTGAGTGGCAATGTGCCTTGTTTGGGGTGAAAATGTAATAAAAAAATAAAATAAAATAAAAAAATAGGACAATTTTTGTTGCAGACCATCTACTAGTTGTCGAATTGTGTACAAATCCCAAAAGCAATATGGGCCTTCTCTCATTTCTGAAAGTGACAAAATGTTAAGTGAGTGAGATCGGAGATGCGCCGCTGTACAACTCATGCTCTCTACCGACCCAAGTTATAACAACAGGACCATTTTCAGCATTCCCAAACATTATCGCTGGATTACCACGAATAGCACGGATGTTCCCAGGGTGATGAAAACAATTTTTCTAGCCACAGTTATGGCTTTGGAGTGGTTTCAGATGAGCCTCATCATGCAACCACGTATTTTCGAAGTCGGCTTGAAAGTCAACACCAAAGTGTACCTGGATGTGTTGAAGAGTGTGATGATACTCTGTTGCAATCAGGTGGTCGCTGGCCCTGGGTGTGGCAGAAGGGGTCGGCGTCAGCCCACAAGTTCAAAGAGACCCATGCTTGGCTCTAGAAGTGCTACGATTTTTACCCTTTTCTAACTGCCTAATTCTCCCTCTAATTGAACTCGCTGGACTATTTCGTTTGGTAAACGACGAGAAAGTTACCAACCTAACCTCTCACGGCACTAAAGCAATCCTGATCGCCGCCATCCGCCGAGTATTCACCGAGGTCCCCCAGCGCTTGTAGAAAAGGCATGTTCTCAATTCCGCACTAGTATCGAGTTAAGGATTGAGTATGAAGGCGGCTACATTGAATAAATGCCCGCTTTACAACATAATCGTTACCTGAATTGATTTCTACAATAAAAAAGTTCAAAAATAAGGCTGCAGTGTTGTTTTCATTAGAGCGACAAATTTATCGTTCCACTCTGTAGAACCGAACATTAAAGTTCATGTTTAAAGTAAAACTTAAATACTGAACGTAGAACGTCTTGAAAATATACATGAAAATATACATATTTATTATCGTTGATTCCTCTCTACCTTTTCGTTCTTTATAATGTTTTGTATTGCTAGCAGTTCAGCTACGTCTTGCTCGAACCCTATGTATTGTTCATAACTTTATGTGCAAAAATATATACATATATATATATACATATATATATATATATATATATATATATATATATATATATATATATATATGCTACTGGTACCATGTAACCCAGTACTACCTGCCTCGTGGTCGGGTCACCGGCGACTAAACCGGTTCCCCCACCAGACTTGTTTGGTGAGGAGGGCGGCTAGTCTCCCTGAAGGATTAAAAACAAGACCTTCCAAAGGGCGAATGAACTCTTTTTCTGGGTCAACGGCCAACTAGCACCGTGTATATTTGTGCGTGTATATGTGTATTGGGGTGGAGAGGGCTCCCATAAGCCGTGCTGAAGGCAACCTTTCTAGGCGAAGCAAATCTCTGATTTAAAAAACATAAAGCGGAAGACCATTACCCGCATTAAGCTGGTCTGCAGTTTAATTTGTTGCTGGCTATCTTACTCTTGCTTGTTGCTGGATCTCAACATTTTGAACCGAGAGAGAGACTTAGCTGTCGTACAAAGCTAAGACTCTTTAACATCATTTGTATAGATACTCCCTCAGACATTTGGGCTCGTGGATTTTAAATGTCTGAGGGAGTGGCACTCGTCTGACAAGACATTGCAATCATCATATATATATATATATATATATTAAAAAGTTTGACTCATATTCAGGTTACCTACATCTAAAATTTTAAGTATTTGGACCAAAATTTGGCGCAGGAGTTTAGTAGAGTTTGTAAAGGACAACCATTTTAACTTTGACCTCTTGGCAGCCAAATGTTCGCCCAAAAACTGATTAAAAAGCTTGTTGCATGTCTGAATAGCCTTTATATAAATTTTAAAATGTTTTAACCCAAGATTGGCTGAATAGTTTGCTAGAGACCGCAAAGGTAAAATCTTTTGAAGTTTGACCCCTTGGCAGCAGAAGTTTCGGCCAAAATCCGATTAAAAAGCTTGACCTATCTCTGAATACACTATATGTAAAATTTCCAATGTCTAGACGAAAAATTGGCTGAGTCATTTTGTAGAGACTGCAAAGTTCAATTTTTTTAACTTTGACTTCAATTTTGACCGATTCATATTTATCGTTTCTGGCTCCAGAAAAGATTAAAACGTTTGATCCATGTGCACATAACCTACATTTAAAATTTTAACTGTTTAAACTTAAAATTGGCGGAGGAGTTTGGTAGAGTTTGCAAAGGCCAAATCGTTAAATTTTGACTCTGTTCACAGAAAAATTCTATGCCAGAAACAGATTAAAACGACTTTTCCCAAATCCTGATACCCCTTTATATCAAATCTTGAGTCTGTAGACTGAAAATTGACAGAGTAGTTTCGAAAGGAAATGTACACACACACACACACATACAATTTCACTTTTATAGATATCTATATAGATTTATTATTTATGCCTGATTGATAGTGTCATGTCATTTTTAGCTTAAAAAAAATGAAATAATTAAATTATAATTTTCTATTTCTCTGCAACTTTTTGCTTCCACAATCACACCCACTCCCTAACGCAAAGGTGGAACACAAATCCTAAGTCTTCATCTATGAAAGAAAGTTGATTGATTCTTTTCCAATATTTACAGATTTTTTTTTTCCAATTTTGTAAACCAAATTAAAAGTCATGGGACAAATTCTGACTTTACACTAAAACTGATTAAATCAACAATTGAAATGATATATCTGCCTTTTGCTCACTTCTTGTCCGAATTAGCTTGAATATAATCGAGTTAGAACTGCACGCCTGTGGAACTCTGTTCCGTCTGCCTGCTTCCCACCGGACTAGAACTTGGATGTGTTCAAGTCCAATGTTAACAAATTCCTAATGAACCGCCCCCTTAAGTAAACACTTCATAAAATCTCCACACTAACATAATGTGCTTGCAATAACCCTTATCCCTGAGTGGCTTCCGAGCCTTGATAAGTGGTGATCACTGTGTAAAAAAAAAAAGAGTAGGATCGCTGGATTCGAGCACATTGGTATGTATTCAGAATTTTAAATAAAAGTATTTATTTAAAAATCAAATAAAACGAGGCAGAGTAAAATACAGTACAACCCTTGGTTGGTTGTTATGGTTTTACGGCATATCAACCCTTTTCGGGTTATTTAATGCCGAATCCAATCAAAAATAAGTAATAACATAGAGTACAGCATATAATACAACGTTTTGGCCGTTTTGCCCTCCGGCCTTCATCAGGTGTTTTGTATCGAACTGTTAAGAGTCTCGAACCCCAAACCTTTATTATTATTACGTATTCGGACTCCAGCTAGGCTCTGGGACGTAGTTGCTGATTCTCTGTTTCTGAATGCTTTTTTATCACTGCCTTCGTTCAGAATTGAACTCAGCACCTTTGGGTAACTGTAAACTTCGAGACAACATCTAGGACCACTCGGCCATATGTCACTAGGACAATTCTTAGTTGGTTTTTGTTAACTTTAGTCTATACATTAATACGTTGGTTGGTTGTTTTTGTTTTACGGCATATTGTTATTCAAGGTTTTCTCTCTCTATCAGAGGTGTCCAATACAGAAAATTACAATACATATGTATATAATCAAATAACATCGTGAGCAAATATCGAAACCAGGATGCCGTAAAAACATCGTATTCCAATTTGTAACGTTAAAAAAAACGTATCCTGCGGCCACCGTATCCTGGGGTTCTACTCTATACTAAATTAATGTTAGTCTGAATCGACCGAAGTATGAATGGATCAACTATTACTACTACTACTACTACTACTACTACTACTAATAATAATAATAATAATAATAATAATAATAATAATAATAATACACTGAACATCTACACAATGACAACATCAATATATTACATATGAATGAATCCCCTGTGGAATTTCCGCAGGCCCCGCTAGTCTATACATTAATACGTTGGTTGGTTGTTTTTGTTTTACGGCATATCAACCCTTTTCGGGTTATTTAATGCCGAATCCAATGATTTTGAAGAAAAAAATTTTTTAATAGAATATATTTGTTGTTTTCACGTCGGTTTCTATTTAACCCATAGTTGGGACCCTAACAGGTACTACCACTCCGGGTCAGAGTGGACCTGGGAGCAATGGTAATTAAAGGGTGGCTCCACACTCCCCAAAGCCCACAAGCTGGGACCTCACCACTTGATATAGTTTAAGGTCATATCCAAGACCCCCATTGAGGGACTTTTACCCTCTGCAAGGGGGGCAGTGGGCGTATTCTAACGCCCCACCGACAGAGCCATACATTAATACGACAGCGTATTCTGCAAGAATTAAAATATCATATTTAAGCGTATTTACGACCCGGGCCTCCATGCTAGCTTAGATAAATCTTTTGGCCCAGATCAAAGTGTAGTATATGTTCTTCAGATGCTGCACTTCCGTTTCTTGTTCTCTTTCGGTGGAGGAGTGATCTTTCACGACTGAGACAATTTTTTTTTTGTACCTTTTCTCCACGTTAAAAAAAGACCCTGGTGTCTAACTCTGTCCTGTGGGGAGGCATTGTAAATAGGTACAATAATATCAGGGCGTCTCTATTTACACTGGACATCTGCAGAATGTAAGCATCAATATATTACATGTGAATGAGTTCGTTATGGAATTTCTACACGTCCCGTGAGACATACATAAATAAAACAATCTGAAAATACAGAAAATAAATCAAATAAAAATAAAAATATATTTATAGAAGTTCAAGTAAAAATGTTGTTTTTTTTTTATTACATTTTCACCCCAAACAAGGCACGTTGCCACTTTGATGTAGGGGGCTATTATCAGGGACATAAGCTACAGGGGTACTATGTGGGGAGTATGGCAGCAAGATGTCGGTTCACGTTACACTTGAACATCTTCATGTCAGTACAGTTGGGGAAGCAGGGACCCGGAAGGGAATTCCAAAGTCTACCGGTTCTGGGGAACAAACTATTGGAGCAGAAGGCTCTTTTATATCTAGAGATCTCTACTGTGAAGGGGTGGGGTTTGCTGTTTGTCGGGTTTGTCGGTGGTATTTACGTCGAAGGGGTACAAGGACTTGCAGTTCGTCAGAGCAAGCACCGTTAAAGTACTTGCAGAACAGGCAGAGGGATGCAACATTTCGTCGATGGGACAGCCACTGAAGTTTTGATGACAGTTCAGGACCTATCAGATTGGCGACTCTCTTTTTAACCTTTTCTAGGAGCGAGAGACTAGTAGCAGATGCACCAGCCCAAATATGACAACAATACTCCATAAATAGGCGAATGGTGGCCTTATAGAGGTATAGGATACTTTCAGGCGTAAGTAGTTTTCTAGCAGGGTAGAGGGAACCTATCTTCTTCGCAGCGGTCCTAGCATAGAGTAGTGATCCGGAAAGCGAAGATTATTACAACTGTTTACAAACCCAACAAAGTACAAATGTGCGGAGAGTTAAGTCTTGGTAAAATCCTCGTAAATCGTAAATGGACAGGAGCTGCTAGGAAGATTTATCCTGCTTTTAAGATTTCGGAATAGACTACGTGGCCTAGTGGGGGATGCCCTTTTCTCTTCCCTGCAACATCTTTTACACAGAAAAGACGTTGCAAGCTTGTCTCTGTTTTATCATTATTTTCAAGGCAAATGCTCTTCTGAGCTCCAATCTATAGTCTCCCCTCGCCAAACATTCACGAGAAATGCACATTTGGCTGTAAACACTATCAATAATTACCCCAACTTTTTGTGCCTAAACATAAACGTAAATTCCATGAACAAAGCTTCTTAGAACTGCACACCTGTGAAACTCTCTTCCGTTTACTTGCTTTCCAGCTGACTACAATATGGCCGTCTTCAAGTCCAATGTATACAATTCTTCCTGAGCCGTTTCCCTTTAGTCATCCAATTTACTGAATGTACACTTTTAACGATTACTATGATATTGTTCTTTTGACCACTGTACACCCTTATCCTCAAATGGCCACTGGCCTTGATAAGTAGTGATTTCCTTGTAAAAAAACAAATATAGTTATAAAGCATAGCAAAATTATTAAAATAACTGTAGGATTTTGTGAATAGATGTGAAAACAGAGCCAGATGGATTTGTAAACAGTTGTCATAACTTCTATTTCTCATCTTTCATTTAAAATATTAAACCCATTCTTATACTCAGTAATGTTCTACGAAAGAATGCATTTCCTTTATATTTCCATCACTTTCAATTCTAACCCTAACACAAATATTTTACGCTTCATCTATAATATAAATCTCACCTGTCTGTTTAAATGTATGTATGTATGAATTTATGTATGTATGTATGTATGTATGTATGTATGAATTTATGTATGTATGTATGTATGTATGTATGAATGTATGTATGTAATTAGTCATGGCATGTCATATGCTACTGATACCATGTAATCCAGTACTACGTGCCTCATGGTCGGGTCACCGGCGACTAAGCTGGTTCCCCCACCAGACTTGTTTGGTGAGGAGGGCGGCTAGTCTCCCTGAAGGATTAAAAACAAGGCCTTTCAAAGGATGAATGAACCATTTTTCGGGGTCAACGGCCAACTGGCACCGTGTATGTTTGTGTTGGGGTGAAGAGGGCTCCCTTCAGCCATGGTGAAGGCAACCTTTCTAGGAGAAGCAAATCACTGATTTAAAAAAAAAAACATAAAGCGGGAGACCAGTACCCGCATTAAGCTGGTCTGCAGTTAAACTTGTTGCTGGCTATCTTGCTCTTGCTTGTTGCTGGAGCTCTTCATTTTGAACCGAGAGAGAGACTTAGCTGTCGTATAAAGCTACGACTCTGTAACATCATCTTTGTATAGATACTCCCTCAGGCATTTGTCTATAAAAATGATCATGTGGCGATGGAAAAGTTGTGACGCGTGAAGGCCTGAAATGCTGGAAACATGTAATAATTGATCTCAATGGTCGTCTTCAGTGTCATGCCTTCTTGAGCGTGTGAATTCACCAGTAGGACTAAAAAAAAATAATTTTTGGGCTCATAGACTTTAAATGTATGAGGGAGGGTCACTCGTCTGACAAGACGTTGCAATCATCATGTATGTATGTATGGATGAATATATGTACGTATGTATGTATATCTGCCGAAAACTTTTGACAGGATCGACGGATTTTCCCAAGATTTGTATCATTTTTGAAATCGACGCTTCGGACGGCAAATATCGAAAAATTGGTAAAAAAAGCGAATTCCCTCACCCTCAATTCGGCACATTTCTACAGGAAGGTCGTTTTTTTTTTTTACTGACAATTTTTGCAATTCAATAAACCTTTGCGTTCACGATATCGAATAAAAGGCGTTATTTCGACCGCCTTTGACGTCACAACCACAGTAGGCGCATCGGTAAGACATTTTTTAGCACCTCTTTTTCCTCTGGCGCGTTACGGGTTCGAGCCTGCTGAGTACTCCTATTTTTTTTTTTTTGCGCTCGCAATTCTCTTTTCTTTCTTTTTTTTTTTTTTGCTTAACCAACATTTTACACATACCCCCCTTTCCCCTTCCGCCTACACAACACGGTTTCGAGTACGCCTGCCTACTACAACTATTTTTTTTTTTGGCTGAACGCACATCTCCAAACATCCGGACAACGTCGGGCATCCAGGCTTTTCAGTCAATCAAATTTTATTGATCTGTTCGCGAAACGTCCCTATTGTGCGGATACACTAGGACACCTGCTGTAAATATATATTGTAGACCGGTGCTTGGAGTCACAAATGAAAAAAAAAACACAAGTACTGTAATAATAAATATAAAAGAGAACCGAAAACAAGATAAAAATCAATCAAGATTATACCAATAATTGTAAGAAACTGAGAAAAAATTCCGACAACTTTCGAAAAGAGAATGGAAGAAATTGGAATCAAAGAGAAGGCCGGAAAGATACGCCAATAGCAATAGTTAAAACGGTTAAAATTTTAAAGAAAATCCTCGAACGCGGAGCCTAACTTGCGTGAACTACAAACGCTAACCGAAACTCCAAGAGAAATAAATCCTGGATATGACCTTAAACTATATCCGATGGTGAGGCCCCAGCTTGCGAGCTTTTGGGGAGTGTGGAGCAATCCTTTAATTGTTTTGCTCCCAGGTCCACTCTGACCCGGAGTGGTAGTACCTGTTAGCGTTCCAACTATGGGTTAAATAGAAACTGACCTGAAAAAACCTCAAATTATTCTATTAAAAATTGTTCTCCAAAATCACTGGATTCGGCATTAAATAACTTGAAAAGGGTTGATATGCCGTAAAACAAAAACAACCAACCAACCAACAGAAATAAATTAAATATATATATATATATATATATATATATATATATATATATATATATAGGGATACACTAGATATAAACAAGAAATCTGAAACTACAAAATTTTTAATTACCCCCCCCCCCAATAAAAAAGAAAAGTGAAATTCTATTGTCTGCATGAGAAAACAAATAAATATCTTTCTCTTACAATTTAACTTGCCACTCAAACTTGAGCCAAAAATCCTAAGGCTTTCATCCGCCAAGGAAATTTGATCAATAGCCATTTTTAAATATTCATGCTTTTTTTAATGTCAAATCATAAATCAAACAAAATTTTATCGGGTCAATACTTACATTGACAATGATTTGTTCAAACAAAACCAAATGATATATTTCCTTATAGTTTTTTTTTTATTATTAAAACTCGAATCAGCTAAAACATAACGTGATTATTGAAGAATTGAAAGATTTGAGCAGATTGGTAAAATATCAGCATTTTAAATAAAATCCTTCATTTCAAAATCTACGGATGAAATATTAGGTAGAGGAAACAACTGCATCCTGAACACCGGGAGAAATGGTACAAATATTAACCAGCAACAGAATAAGAGAAATTCTAAAAATTTCATGGTAAATGGAAGTCCAAGTGGATAAACCGATCCATACAAGAAAACGATAACATCTATATATATAAAAGCGAAAATGTATGTATGTATGTATGTATGTATGTATGTATGTATGTATGTACGCTTTTCCTCGATGTCCACAAAAGGCTTCTTTCAGAGAAGCGCTCGCTCGCTTATCAGCATCTTAAGACTGTTTATATCATCTATAAATTGTAATATCTCAGAGTTACCCACGAAGCTCGCCTGTCTATTTAACTTTATTGACTTATTCCACATTTCTCGCATCGGCACGCGTTACATTCGGTTTTCGGTATAAAAAAAGCGAAACGACTCTAATCACAGGCCGAAAGCCAGTTGTCTCAAGAGAGCTAAGTAACGTTTGTTCAATGTCGACTTCGTCATATTAGACTGTAACTTTCATTTCGCTCCTCCTAATAAACAGGAAGCGGGTTTTTAAAAACAAACAAACCGATTTATTCACCTCATTCAAAACTGTCCCGCACAAAATGCTTACTGCTGAATACCTATCGCCGTCACGTCAATCAAAAACGTGCACCTGTTTATTTAACACTTTACTATTTTCCAACTGCGCGTCGTGAAGGCTTCGTTTTTTTTCACGGGCACCTGTTTTTTTTTACCTACCCCGAAAAACACCCGGGCTAGTAGACTAGCGAGGGGTACCCGGCGTTTCCCGGGTGTTTATAAAAGCGAAAATGTGTGTCTTTTCGAGGGAGGCGCTCAGGGTTTTTTTTTTCTTAGAACTTTTTATATACTGTCTAGATTTTAATATGTCCGATTTACGAAACGAGGTCGTCCGTATCGTTTATTATGTTACAAAATTCGCGCTTTGATTTCATTTTCTCTACTACTATGTCGTTTAACCACCTGTTTTCTTAAACGTTTAATTTCATCCTTACTCACTTCTCTGCCCGCGTATCATCGTCGTAAGTCATCAGGCTATGAACCACAAAGCTTCGAATTCGAGCCTACCTCCCTAATAAAACTTTGTTTTTCTTTTACACACGAGCAACGCCGGGCACTCCCGCTAGTATAAAATATAAATCCTACCTGTCTGTTTAAATGTATGCATGTATATTTGTTTTTATCGCTGCCTAAAACTTTCGACAAAGGTAATGGATTTTTACGAGCTCGGAACTGTTTTGAAGCTCGACCCTTCGGACGACAAATATCGAAAAGCTGACTGAAATCATTAATCTCTTCACCCTCAACCGAGCACTTTTCTACAGGGAGAGGTCGCTTTTTTCGCCGATATTTTTTAAAGTCACCTCTATCTTTTCGATTGACTCGCCTTAATTGTATCTTCGCAACTTCTGGTTTGTCGATGAGCGCAACAGAACAGACGACACGTGTTTTTTTTTAGTTTATTTTCCTCCTTCGTGGTACGGGTTCGAGCCAGCATGCCTTCCTACGACTACTTTTTTTTTGTTTTTTTGCTCAACACACACCTCCAAACACTCGTGCAACGCCGGGCATCCAGGCTTGTTTATAAGAAGGGAAATCCTGTCAGATGATAGATTTCACCTTCCCAGAATATCACAGAGAAAAGATCAAGGAGAGAGAGAGAAGTGAAACAAATATACGCAATTGGATAATAGACCGAATAGAGTACAAGGTGCCTTATATAGGTTTCCATTGTTGATATGGACACTTTAATAAATAGTACACACATGAAACTAGTCCCCTTCGAAGTAATCTTCTCCAGCTGCAATGCACTTGTTGTACCGTCCGAAAAACTTTTGGAAAGTCCCGTGTAAATCCTCATGTGTAAGCGTGTCAACACATGAAACTAGTCCCCTTCGAAGTAATCTCCTTCGGTTGCAATGCTCTTGTTGTACCGTGCCAACAACTTCCGGAAAGTCCCGTGTAAATCCTCTTGTTGTTAGAATGTCAACATATGAAACTACTCTACTTCGAAGTAATCTCCTCCGGCTGCAATGCACTCGTTGTGCCGTCTCAACATCTTTTTAAAAGTCCCGTGTAATCGCGTCAATGACACTTGTCAAAATCTCTTTCATCTCCTCAATTGTATCCTAATGACAGCCGCTAAAGTTTTACTGTGGCTTACGAAAATAACCTAAAATGACAGGAAACAATGGCTTGACAATAGGGAGGGTGATGAAATCGTCTTGATGCCCATATCGGTCAAATTGGGATAAACTTCGCGCAAATCTTCCGCATCTTCAATTCCTCACGAATAATTGTGTGATCAGTAACAACATTGACATTAAACTGTGCACTTGCTGTTTGTATAAACACACGACATGCCTTAATCAATGAAATTCTTTATTTGGCCAATCAACTCTAGTGTTCCCACTTTCTTAGTCTACTCACACCTCTCATCATACCCTCAAGCTTTCATCCTTCCTTAAATCGCTAATGCCACTTAAAAACTGATGCTGAATACAAAAAAGATGGTCCAAAAGCAGTCGTAAGAATTCAATAGATTTCTGTGGAATTTTTTCCAAGTTTAGAACGTAAATTTTTGCATATCGTTTTTTCTTTAAGTGTTCGCATATCCAGGTTGCATTTTTAAATTCACCAGGTGTGACTATCAGGCTTTAGTACGATGTATTCCAATTCCTGCTGTAACTGTTCATTTGTAACTTGAAGTGATAAAACTTATAAAATGTATAACATTAACATTGCTATACACCTTATGAAATGTCTGGCCAATTTTCAAGAGTTTACGACAATTCTAAATGTCTCTACAAAAAGTCTAGAAACTTCTTAAAATCACCATATATATAGCCGTAAAAATTAAATTAAACAGTGGAAGATGTATGACTTATTTTCACTTATTCTTTTTGGTTACACCTAACATAATCTTTCCAATTCCCGATTCATAATGAATAAAGGTACCCTCTCTAAAGTCTGTCCATTCTGATTGGCTGAGCTCTGAAGATTCTCATATTACGGAATCCAGTTCTTCGCTATATAAACGAACGGTTACTAAAATTAAAATGTGGCGTCACTAAAAGACATGTTATTTCGCCCGGCGTCAAGTTCATTTGATGCATCGGTCATTTCGGTCCTTGAAGGATCGTTCAATAACCAGTCCTTCATCGCCGTCGTCCCCGTCGGCGTAGGCGGCGGTGTCGTCGTCATCGTCATCGTCGTCGTCGTCGGCGACGGCGGCGGCGTCGTCGTCATCGTAAAAACAGTAACAAAAATATTAAGCCCATGCGATCGAGTTTTTTAACCACCGAACACATTTTAACATTATACTTATATTTGGAATCTTTAAGACACAATATAACCTACAACACTCTTTTCTATTTCATTTATTGTTTTGTTTTTGGGTGTGTATACGATACAAATCACTCTAATAGTGGCTTCATGGCGGTCGGATTGTTCTTCCGCCAATTATACAGGTCCATAGCTCTTACTCTTCCCCCTCCTCTCTATCCTTTTACTTCTCACTAGGCATATTTTACTTCGCAAATGGTATTCATTTTAGTTCGTGCATGTGTTTGTGTGCGTTTGTTCGGTTCTGTAGCGTCTGAGAATGCGATAACATAGCTTCTTCTTCTTCTTCTTCTTCTTAACCTTCGATTTTTTAATTTATATTTGGGTTTGTTTTCTTCTTTTTGTTTTCTTTCTTACACAATTTACTCTTGTCGGGGTTGAAATTTTTTATTCATTTATTACATTTTTTTTTTCACCTTTGGACTTGAAAAAAAACACGTACATCCTACATCTCTCTTTCTCCCTCTCGCTTACATACATCCCCCCCACACACACACATATACACACACACGCACGCACACACAAGTACGCACACATTTTTAATTTTTACTTTGAAAAGTCAATTTTTATTTTTAGCGTTAATTACGTTTTTTAGACGCCCCATCACCATTAAATTGAATACAATCTTAAATTAAGCCAAGGTAAAATTTCAGCGTTAGATATGTTATATTTGTTTGATTAAAATTCGCACCTAAACTAATTGTTCGAACATTATCAATTCTTGAGC
Source organism: Euprymna scolopes (assembly GCF_053919585.1). Lineage (NCBI taxonomy): Eukaryota > Metazoa > Mollusca > Cephalopoda > Sepiida > Sepiolidae > Euprymna > Euprymna scolopes. The sequence goes on along the minus strand of NC_136520.1, from coordinate 7,671,460 downwards.
ACATCTGCTAGGAGTAAGAGATGATGTCTAAACATTATCTCTTGATCTACAAAAAGTTCTCCTTAATATCATAAGAAAAATGTGGAAGTCTTTATCCTATTGCTTCCTTTTAAAATAACCACATTATTTTGTTTACTCCGGATAGCCCTACTAATTATTCATAAAATCTAACACAAGGGACAAATTGTTAGGTAATTTTATTTATTTATTATTTACTAGCAGGGAGATCCGACGTTGCCCGGGATTAAATGATGATCAAGGAATATTTCACACTCCTATATTTTTATTCTCATCGAAATCCGTGAAATCACCCGGGGGGAAGCTTCACATGCCCCCGCGCAGTAATTTAAGTCCAAAACCTCTGTCATTCTACATTGCATTCTAGAGAACATACTGTTTCTTTTATAAAATTATTCTATATAAACTTCTTTCCAGTTAACGAAAAAAAAAACATTGAGAAATTTACGTGCGTGGTTTGAACCTACAGAGCATATCATGCAAGAAAAGGAAGAAAAAATATACAGAAATTTTTTGTGCGTGGTTTTAACTTACAGACCATGTCATGAAAAAGAAAAGGAAAAAAAAAGAAAAACACGCAATCAACTTACCCACAGTAGAATTTTCATGGCCTGTTGTTCATTATGACGGTTTCGATTATCGATTATCGGTAATTATCGGGGGTATTCTGAGACAAAATGTAACTAAGATAACTACTAGACTTATACACTAATGTTCTATAATTTTTTAAAATCTGTTCAGCCGTTTCGGAGTCAATAAGAAAGGAAATCACACACACAGAAAAATCGCATTCAGATAATTTAAGAGATATTGTATGAGTTTATTTTACTTCGAAAATTATACTGCAGGAATATATTTCGAATACTTGCGGATAGGTATCATATTGTACAATCAAGTTGCCGTCACAAAACATCTATTTTTGCTGGATTATACGACTTCCTAAAGACATTTTTTGGGGGGAGCTTGCTTTTGGCACAAGACCTACCGGCCCTCCGCTACAAAGATGTCTGCAAGTTTCAGCCTCTCGAAGCTTGAGATTGCTGCCTCAGATCGTGAGGGCTGGCGTGTGTCTGATACATCAGAGAGGAGCAGAACTACACTTGGCGGGAGAAGCGGTCCCGTAGAAAGGAGAGAACAGATCCAGCTTCAACCCCGACCCTGGCATAGAGACAGAAAAGCTACATTTGCAGGAACGGTGACAGGTCCTGTGGCTCCCGTCTCGGCCTGCACAGCCACACCATAAGCTGTACCCCCCCACTCTGAATCAGGAAGCTAAATTTCATGATGTCTCGAGATCGACGGAGCCAACAAAATACGAACTACTGATGATGTTTTTCATAACGTTTCAATTAGTTATGGTGTTCCTAGAGGATTTAAATAAAATATGTTTGCTACATCATATGCAGACGAATCTTTCGTCGTATTACAGTTTCTCAATAAAATCAAATGACAGTTTTGAAGCTGAACATGTTTTAACCATGTTCCCCTCCCCTACAATATTTCCAAAAGCCTGATAAACTCTTTTTATTGTTTTTGTTGGTTTTAAAATGTTTCGATTAATGAAAAGTCTGTAAAAATTAAGATATACACCATTTTATACACCAGAATTTTTCTACATAGTCACCAACTTAGTCAATGTACCTTTGCCAAAGTCTTTTAGATGCCACGGTCGTAAAATGTGAACAATTCGCGCATCCGCTGTCGTGAAATAGTCGTCACTCACATCTCTATTGCTACTCTGAAATCGCAAATTCATTTTCTAACTGTGCATATATCACGTATATCTGCATGAATCAACTCAATTAGGAATCTCTGATTCTGACGCAAGTCTAGTACATCGGTTGCCTTTTTTGAAATCTTGCATCATACATAGCTGCAACAGAGTGATGAAACTCACTGCGTACGTTTAAACAGGTTCTTTTCAAGGTCATTAATAAATGCATGGATGAGCAGAGAGAGAAGACCAGCATACTCATCAGCTTCAAAACGGTGCCCCCTTTGCGATACGGAGAAATACCACATTATAAATACTATTAATGACCCTCAAAAGACTTGTTTAAACGTACGCAGTGAGACCCCCAAAGCCTGTTTACATAGGCGACAAGCGCTCCTAATAAACTGAGAGGACCGAACAACAAACGAAGACCCCACCTAAAGGAATTTCTTAAAGAGTATTATAGATACAGTCAACTTAGCGCATAAATTAGTAAAGTGAAAATGGACATTTAGACAATTGCAAGTATAAATATTAAGTATAAAAATTAAGTATAAAAATAAAAAGAATTATGACTACCTTAAAAAATACATATATATATATATATATATAAATAACTTAGAAATTAAATAGCCTGCATACCTCCCCTCAACTATTTAAAATAAAAAATGTTAAAAAATAAATAAGATAGATTAATGACCTCCCTTGGACCAACTGAGACATGGATTATCTCCCCTTAACTAAAACAAAGAAAGAAGAACAATTAATAAGATAAATGATTTATCTCCCTTGCACCAGCTAAAATTAGCAGAACGCAGACCGGAAACCATGCAAAACCAGAACAGTTTATATTTGCTAAAATACATTAAATAAAAAATTTAAAAATTAGAAAATTCATATTAGAATAAAATAAAATAGATAGGAATAAGCTATAGTTAAATAAAAATGAACATCATTATGAAAAATAAATGCGGGCCTGAATTTTTTTTCCTCATACAGAAACAACATGGCTGACGAGAGCTTAACATTATTTACGTTTTACCATTAACTTGTCCCGTTTATGTTGGGCTTGAAACCGACAGTACCAATGTTTTTCTAAAATTCTGTACAATTAAATAAATAAATATTAAGCTCTTATATCGAAAAAGTGTTTCTTTGTAATCGACCTCTTTTTTGGAATTCTTTCCCCCCAAAAAAGTAAACATATATATATATATATATATATATATATATATGTCTCGGCATTAGTGTGAAAAGCATATCTTATTTTTCTTTTATTAATATTATTGGAATGTTTTCCTATTTTCCCTTGTACGCATTTTTGTGAATTTTTCTATGGATTTCTGCCTTTGGATTATTTTGGACCATCTTCCAATTACGGGATTTCCTTGGATTTTACTTGTGCAAATGGAAATTCAATTAACTTTCTTGAAGTTATATATTTGGATTTTACCGTCACTGGATTATTTATCTTCCACCAGACTATCCATTCATGTGTAATCACTTTTTTCTTCACCATATTCCCTCTGCTTCACTTTTTTGTTATCAGGTAAGACCCTTGATTTACTTGTTGTTTCATCAAATACTTTTGTATGCAAAATCCGATCCCGCATTTTGCTAATTCCTACCCTCTGGTGAGAAGGAAAGTATGTATTCGAAACTCCGCGTATTAAGGACTATCCACTTATTAAGTGTTTCCTTTTCAGATTAAATATGTTTTAACTTATTTCAAATTGTTTTTAACATGTTTTATTAACTGGTTGCTCGTATTTTTAACATTCCATAATATATATATATATATATATATATATATATATATATATATATCCAAGGAAATGGCAGAAACACTAGAGGATGACCTCCAATCCGTAGTGGAATGGGGACAAAAATGGTTGGTCACATTCAATGCTGCTAAGACTAAGCTTGTTTCCTTCAATAACTACAAGAAACCTTCTCTACCACCAATAGCAATGGCCAAGAACACATTACCTGAAAGTACTTCTTTTAAACTCCTCGGCCTAACGTTTACAGGGAATATGAACTGGAATAGATACATTGAGAGCATTGCCAAGGCTGCTGCAAGGAAGGTTGGCTCCCTCTACCGTGCTAGAAAACTACTTACGCCTGACAGTATACTATACCTCTATAAGGCAACCATTCGCCCATGTATGGAGTACTGTTGTCACATCTGGGCTGGTGCATCTGCTTCTTGTCTCTCGCTCCTGGACAGAGTTCAAAAGAGAGTCGCCAACCTGATAAGTCCTGAACTGTCATCTAGGCTTCATCCTCTGTCCCATCGACGAGATGCTGCATCCCTCTGCCTGTTCTACAAATACTTCAATGGTGAATGCTCTGACGAACTGCAAACACTTGTACCTCCCCGACGTAACTACTCCCGACAAACCCGACAAGCTACTAAGTCTCATCCCTTTACAGTAGAGATCCCGAGGTGCAAGAAAGCCTTTTACTCCAATAGTTTCTTCCCCAGAACTGCGGGTCTTTGAAACTCCCTTCCGGGATTCTGCTTTCCCAACTGCAATGATATGCAGAAGTTCAAGTGTAATGTTAACAAACATCTTTCTACTCATCTCCCTTCATAATGACCCCGCTAATTAAGTCCCTGATAGTAGCCCCCTGCTTCAAAGTGGCACTGTGCCTTGTTTGGGGTGAAAATTGAATAAAAAAAAGATATGTGTGTGTGTGTGTCTGTGTCTGTGTATTATGTATTTATATATGTTTGTGCGTGTATGTATATGTCGAAATAAACGGAAGAGCTCCTTATATATATATATATATATATATATATATATATATATATATATATATATATATATATATATATATATATATATATATATATATATATATATATATATATATATATATATATATTTGCTTGATCTGTGTTGGTTAATAGAAATTCTTGTGTGCTGGGCGTTTGCTCAGTTGGTAGAGTGCTTACCTCGCATGCAAAGAGGCTTGGGTTTCGAATCTTGAGTTCGGATGTGTCTAACGGATGAGCCCAAATGAGGGCGAAACTCGAGTCTTGGACTTCTGGTTCGTTAACTGTCATGGCTCTTGTGAGTTGCGACGTTGTTTGGCTGTGGAATTTATTATACAATCACTCACATTCTGAAAATTCTATTATAAGTTGCTCGTTTGGTTAACATTGCTGGGTGACGTCGTCCTTTTGAATTAAAAACTACTACTTGTGAGACATGGGCTTGGGTAATTGACTGGTTGGATGGCCGCGTCCCTTGTCGAGAGGAAGTAGGTTCATTTCACAATCGGATTTCGGCGCGGTTTGCTTGATCTGTGTTGGTTAATAGAAATTCTTGTGTGTGGGGCGTTTGTTCAGTTGGTAGAGTGCTTGCTTCGCATGCAAGAGGCTCGGGTTTCGAATCCTGAATTCGGATGTGTCTTACTGATGAGCCCAAATGAGGGCGAAACTCGAGTCTTGGACTACCGGTTCGTTGACTGTCATGACTCTTGTGAGTTGCGACGTCATTTGGCTGTGGAATTTATTATATGTGTATATATATATATATATATATATATATATATATATATATATATATATATATATAAGAACAAGTAGTTCATAAAACATGTAAAGACTTGTTTAATTTTAAAAAGGAAGCACAAAATAAGCGGATAATCCTTAATCCGCGGAGTTTCGAATACATACTTTCCTTCTAATCAGAGAGTAGGATTTATCAAAATGCTGGATCGGAGTTTGCTTGCAAAAGTATTTGATGAAACTACAAGTAAATCATAGATCTTAATTGGTAACAAATAGTGAAGCAGGTGGAATATGGTGAAGAAAAAGATGATTTCACGTGAATGGATGGTCTGGTAAAGGGTAAAATATCCAATAACGGTAAAATCCAAAAAGTTGGTAAAGTTTCCATTTTCACAAGTAAAATCCAAGGGAATAGTGTAATTGGAAGATGGTAACCCAAAAGGCAGAAGTCCGTGGAATAATTCACAAAGGGGGACAAGGAAAAGGGAATGAGTTTATTAAAAGGAAGATAAGATGTGCGTAGAAAAAAGAATTTAAAACGACTTCAAGGCTGGGCTAATTTTGGGAGAATGAGTGAAGAAGAGGAAAAAATTGAATGGAGATTGGGTTGATTTTAGAATCGAAAAGCCAATGTCAAAATGATCCAGACAAGATGACGTAGAAAAGGCGCAAAAATTTAAATGAAAAAAGGGGTCAATTAAATTATACAAGTTATTACTTCAGAATAAAATTACCAGCAGGCGTTATTAAAGGAAGCAAATGAAACAATGATTAGTGAAATACATACACAAGTATATAAATACGTATATATGAATACATACAATTGCACGTATACATATATATATATATACACAACAAACATAACCACACACACACACACACACACACATATATATATATATGCATATAAGTAAATAAATGAGTAAATAAATAAATAAAGAGTTGAAAAATATTTTAAGGGGAAAGGATGGTCGGTATCTACAAATTCCGGAATAAGGTAAATAAGTATGGAAGTAAATGCACACAGTAAAATATAAGTAAACATACACGCAGAAAATAACATTTTTAACATGTTTTATTAACTACTTGTTCTTATTATCAGCTCTATTTCCTATTTTGTATTATCAAGCTTTTACATCTGGTTGAGATTACTTTATAAATATTAACTCTTCCATATTTATAATATACTTTAGTTTTGCCATCTTTAAGATTATTTTGGTAAACTTAACTGTAATTCTTATATATATATATATATATATATATAACTAAAATTTCAATAGAAGAGGAGCATATAAAAACGATAAACAACCACAGAATTCGCGCATAAGCCTGAAGAGTCCTAGAGTGGATGAAACGCGTAAGTGTAGCTTAATCGGCATATATATTTTATAAATTACTATATATATATATATATATATATATATATATATATATATATATATATATATATATATATATATATAAGGGACTCTCCAGTTTATTTCGACGTATGGTTATATAACAGTTTAATGAGAAGTTCGGATGTTTATGTAAGAAATGACATTTAAGTGTAGCGAATGATTCGATAGCAGAACCACAAGTTTTGCATTAGTGATGATGTTGGCACGTATCTCGGTCCTTAATCGTTTATCTTCCAGTTTGTTGATAGAAATTTGCTGCAAAAGTCTTGAATCCTTTCTGGCAAGTGCGTATCTATTCGTTTCCTTCGAGTGTCGAGTCCCCTAAAAGATTTAATTGGAATATTGGAGGCTTTAACATTATACTTAAGTGTGTCCTTGTATCGGAGCCAAGGTTGTCCAGTCCTTCGTTCATTCTCTTTTAACACGCTATACACCAGAATTTTTGGTATACGTTCATCACTTATTCTAACCACAGGACCAGACAATCTAACCTATGACTGGATAATGGACATTTCAGTATCTCCAATCTTAGATTTTTCACGAGGTTCTTAGGCCGTACATACTCATCCCCAACTTGCACACACACACACACACACACACACACACACACACACACACACACACACATATATATATATTAAATATTATAGTAAATAATTGTATATATATGTGCGTGTGTGTGATTATGTCAGGTCATGTCATATGCTACTGGTACCATGTAACCCAGTACTACCTGCCTCATGGTCGGGTCACCGACGACTAAACTGGTTCCCCCACAAGACTTGTTTGGTGAGGAGGGCGGCTAGTCTCCCTGAAGGATTAAAAACAAGACCTTCCAAAGGGCGAATGAACTCTTTTTCTGGGTCAACGGCCAACTAGCACCGTGTATATTTTTGTGTGTATATGTATATTGGGGTAGAGAGGGCTCCCGTAAGCCGTGGTGAAGGCAACCTTTCTAGGAGAAGCAAATCTCTGATTTAAAAAACCATAAAGCGGAAGACCAGTACCCGCATTAAGCTGATCTGCAGTTTAATTTGTTGCTAGCTATCTTGCTCTTGCTTGTTGCTGGATCTCAACATTTTGAACCAAGAGAGAGATTTAGCTGTCGTACAAATCTAAGACTCTGTAACATCATATTTGTATAGATACTCCCTCAGGAATTTGGGCTCATGGATTTTAAATGTCTGAGGGAGTGGCACTCGTCTGAGAAGACGTTGCAATCATCAGCATATATTAATTATTATAGAAAATAATAATATATATATATGTGTGTGTGTGTGTGTGTGTGTGATTCAAAATAGCGTAAGAGAAATATATTAAAGGTATTTGCAGCTTCTCTTCCAATTTTGGAATTTTAATCGTGTGAATTAACACTTAATTTCCTTTTGACGAATTCATTGTTGCTATTTTTTCTGATAAGTTAAGGGCATAATAGATTCATTGATTGATATAATAATTGATTTTTTTACGCTACGAAACAGATACTGTCAAGAATTGTAAATGTCAACTAAATAAAATACATAAATTATAAGCATCATGAAGTTTTTAATATAGTTTTTGTCATTTATTCTCTATGTTGCTCTGTAATTACATTGAGCTTCTTAAATAAAGATGGTATATATTATAAGAAAATATATTTCTACAGAAATATATATATATACATATATATGTATATATATACATATATTTCTATAGAACTATATATATATAAATAAATAAATAAATATGTATATATATATATTTATATATATATATATATATATATATATATATAGCGAATAAGCCTGAAGAATCCTAGAGTTGATTAAACGCGGAATATTCAGTGTAGCTTAATCGTCATATATATTTTATAACTTACTAACTAGCTCTACCTACGTATTGAGCACTTTTGAAGTAAATACTTAAAATTTACGCATTTGAAGTAAATACTACAAATTTACTTTTGCATTTGAAGTAAATACTTAAAGTTTACTTTCGGATATTAATTTAATGTGAGTAAATGAAGTAGTTATATATATATATATATATATATATATATATATATATATATGTATATATGTATATATATATATATATATACAGATATAGATATATATAATTAACACATAACTTGGTTTGTTTCTTTTTATCTATATATATATATATATACATTAAAGTGAGAACGAGTGTGTGTAGGCACACTTCTCAACCTATATACACAACGACATTTTGTTCTACAGTCTTGGTATAGAAGGTATTCAGACATGTGGAATACCTTTTAGTCGGTTTTTATCCAGAAAAAAAGCATGTTAAGGCACCAAAATCGAAATATAATTACTTGGGAGAGGTTCATCAGATTTTTATATTTGTCAACTGTTTCACGACAACGCATACCCGAATTGTTCACCTGACACCTTCTGTACGTTTAGAATAAGTAGGTTTGTAAAGACTTTTTAAAAATCCTGGCAATATCTTACGAGACTAGTGTTGACTCGGTCTCTGACTACTTTGGTAAACCGATTATCGTTACTCGGAAGTGAGATCATGGACGAAAGTGACGTCAAGGAATACTTTATTATTCTAAGTTGTAAGGCGTGGCCTCAACACCCCCTCCCAAGTCTTTAGTTCATAAAAGCTGTTAATACTTCTTACGTTTAGGATGGATCATTAGTGGGTCGGTGACCTTTTTTTCCGAACCGACTGTCTTTGTTCAGTTGCTGTTTGGGGAGGTTCGATATTAAATGCATCATCAATAGTGTAAGTAGGTTCTTCCTCCAACAGTAGTGTATCGCTGGTATCATCTGCGCGTCATCTTCTTAATTGGTGTTCTCGTGTAAGTTCGAAATCCTCGTTCGTCAGTTGTTGTGGTGTTAGTGTTTGAATAATTGACAATTAAATAAATATGTATTAACATAAAATACATGAAAGAAGTTTATATCCGGAAATGACGTCATTGATGGAAGTGACGTCATAGAATAGTTCATTATTCCAAGTAATAAGGGTTCACCCCCAACACTTTTTTTTCTTTTATTGTGACTATGTGTGAAATAATATTTTTGAGTACGGCTCGTTAATTTTAAATTTTAAGCCGTTTTTTATACATGTTAAAAAGTTTTTATAGATATTAAACACTTTTTGTACATATTAAAACGTGTTTTATACATATTATACACTGTTTTATATATATTAAAACGTTTTTATACATAAATTTTTTTATACATATTAAACAGTGTTTCATACATATAAAAACGTTCTATACATATTAAACAGTGTTTTATACATATTTAAAAGCTTTTATAGATATTAAAATGTTTTTGTACATATTAAAATGTTTTTATACATATTAAACAGGGGTTATACATATTAAAATGTTGTTATAGATATTAAAAAGTTTTTGTACATATTAAAACGTTTTTATACATATTATACAGTGTTTTATACATGTTAAAACGTTTTTATACACATTAAAAAGTTTTTATACATATTACACATTTTTATACATATTAAACAGTGTTTTATACATATTAAAAAGCTTTTATAGATATTAAAACGTTTTTATACATATTAAAACGTTTTTATACATATTATACAGTGTTTTATACATATTAAAACGTTTTTATACATATTAAAATGTTTTTATACATATTAAACAGTGTTTTATACATATTAAAACGTTGTATATATATTAAACAGTGTTTTATACATATTAAAAAGTTTTTATAGATAATAAAATGTTTTTGTACATATCAAAACGTTTTATACATATTAAACTGTGTTTTATACATACTAAAACGTTTTATACATATTAAAAAGTGTTTATACATATTACACTGTGTTTTATACATATTAAACAGTGGTTTATACATATTAAACAGTGTTTTATACATATTAAAACGTTTTTATACATATTAAAAGTATTTATACATATTAAACAGTGTTTTATACATATTAAAACGTTTTTATACATATTAAAACGTTTTATACATATTAAACAGTGTTTATACATATTAAAAAGTTTTTTATACATATCAAAGTATTTTATACATATTAAAACGTTTATATATATATATATTAAACAGTGTTTTATACATATTAAAACGTTTTTTAGACATATTAAGGAAAAAAAGTCAGTAAAATGGATTATATTTTCTTAACCTGCTATTAATAATGATGAAACCTCATTGGCTCATGAAACAGTATTTGAATGAATTGATCGAATATTATAGGATAATAAAAAAAGCCACTGGGTGTTATCTTAATCTTTATAATCAGGAGATTGTCGTCAAATTTGCTTGCTGTAAAAAATATGATAAGACTAGACATTGTTAACGCAGATTTTAAGAAATCTTACATGTGGAAAAATATATTTGTAAAGAACGAATATGACGGCTTATATGACTGGAGATTAGGAGCTCTTCATGCTTTCTGCTGATAATTGGCGATAAACATTTTTTATGTAGAAGTACCGGATAAAATTTGAATGTCTGAAAGAAAAATATATAATTGCGTTAAAAAACTACAGTATTTGAAAAAAAAAAGTGTATCCTGACTTAAACTTGAATGGAAAACATCCAACTTGGGCGAGCAAATTTCAATGACTTGTTAAATAATTGGCTACTCGCTGAATTTCAGCAGCGACATATTTTGCCGACAATTATATTATATTGGGCTGGATGCACTTTACATAAAAATAATGAAATATCCGACAACTTTGATCTAAGAGAGTATATGGGTCGTGCACGCCTTTAATTGGAATGGTGATATGAAATGTTGTCTCTGACTTGAGACAATCCTGAAGCATGTGTAACCAATAATGTAATTATATATATATATATATATATATAGTCTGTTTTTATACAAACATTATTGGTTACACATGCGCATACATGTTTCAGGGGTGTCCCAAGTATAAGAAATAAATTATAAGCTGTTTAACATCATGAATTTTGGAATATGGTTTTCATCATTTATTCGCTATATTGTTCTGTAGTTACATTGAGCTTCTTAAATAAAGATTGGTATTTATTGTAATAAAATATATTCCTATAGAAATATATATATATACGCATATATATATATGAGTATATATATATTTATTTCTATAGAAATACACACACACATATATAATGAACGCATATACTTATATATATATATTTATATATATATATATATAATGAACATATATACTTATATATGTTCATAATTAATAATAAATGTGCCCTCTTATTTTACTTATTAAGATTACTATATATATATATATATGAATGAAAAATGTGCTATCCTGTACTTTAAAGAACCCCAAAATCTATTAAACTCTAGAAGAGAAATAGCAAATAACTGTGTTCACAAAATAAAATTTATTCTAGGATAGCGATACAAAATAGTTTTAAAACTAACAAAAACAATAGAAAATAAACAAATAAATAAAGTAAATAAACAAGAATATACATAAACGATCACACATATATTTATGTATATATATGTATATATATGTGCATATATGTATGTACAAATATGTATATATATATATATATATATATATATAAAGAAAATGTATGCGTTAACCCACTAAACTAGTTTTAAAATAGATCATTTTTTCGATAAAATGCATGTCCATTGGCTGATAGGAAGGGGCGCGGTGAATACTAGAAAGCTGATTGGCTAACCAAAATCCTCAACAGAAGAGGACCATATCAAAACGATAAACAACCACAGAGTTTGCGCATAAGCCTGACGAATGCTAGAGTGGATGAAACGCCGAATATTCAGTGTCGCTTAATCGCCATATATATTTTATAAATTACTAACTAGCTCTACCTTTATATTGAGCACTTTTGATGTAAACACTTAA